>NC_045552.1:52562219-52694719 GCF_009769535.1 Thamnophis elegans
AATTGAGTTTGGAGCAGTTTACCTTGAGTTTGTATCTATTATCTGGCCCGCAGATATTAGAACACTGCTATCATGTCTCCTCTAGACCTCCTTTTTGTTAGACTAGACATATCCAATTTGTGTAACCATTCTAGTATATTTTAATCTCTGTCTCAGATTGGTTATTGATGCTGGCAAGTGAAGTCATATTCCAATGCCTGAAGGTTGTGTAGGTAGGAAAGAATGGGTTTCAATTAAGTCTGAGCAAGACAAAGTGACCATAGGTTTGTGTTGTGGCCCGGCAGGAGCTGTTGGAGCTGCCACCAGATCTGACAGCGAGGGGTCTTATGAGTCAGCCCTGGAGGAGGTGGAGGACCTTGGACAGAGTTCCAACTCCGAGCAGGGCGCAGAGAGACCGGTTGGCCACCAGGTGGCGCCTGAGCCTTGGTCAGTGGGGAGGAGACAAGAGGGAGTGATCCAGAAACCACCTGTGAGTTGTTCCGGGATGCACGCCGTCGAAGGGCTACTCGGCATCAAGAACAACTACGTAATTACAGGAGGTAATTATGCTCAGCTGATGCTCATTAAGATCCTCTCCTGATTATAAAAGAGACTGCTTGTGCCACGCCCTTCTTGCAGAAGTCAACGTTAAGGACTAACAAGAAACAAACTTGGCAGGCTGGATTGTTGGCAGAGTTTGTTTGCATTGCTGCCAAGGTTTGTAGGACTTGCTGCCAGAGTGCTTATCTCCTTGTTTATTTTGGGCTTTCAGCCAACGAGAGTCTGGACTGATTAAAAAACATTCTCATTTACGTTTGTCTTGGCTTTCGTTCCTGGACGGAGAAGGGGGGTCAGAACAGGTTTGGGTTTCCTTTGATCCACCAACTGCAAATTTTCCACCTTTAGTCTTGGAGGAGGAGGTAATCCCCAACTCAGCAGCAGTATACAATTTGTGGGTCTTTCTGACTATACAGCCCTTTAGACATTTTGCTAAAATATTGGTAATTTTTTTTTAAAGCAAGGCTGATTCTGGAACATTTAGATTTCCTATAATTCTGGAACCTATGAAATCCACTTGTATCGTATTTATGTTAGAATATTCATGACTGGGAGAGGCATGATAACAAGGTCAGCCAATGAATAGGCATGGCAACGAGGTCAGCCAATGGGAGCTGCAACCTTCTGAGTCTGTGCAAAGAATTGAAAAAGAAACTTAAGACTCAGTCTGCTCTGAACTCTGAAATGAAACTAACTGCTCTCTCTCCTGCTTGTGCTCTGCTTGTAACTTCCACCACGTTGAACGAATCTACTATCGGCATTGTACATTCATTCATCTGTTATTATGTATATAAAGAAGTTAATGAATCCAGTTGAAACAGTTATCTGCGTGTGCTTTCAGGATTTGATTTTTCGGCAACAAACTCTGACAATTTATACATATGAAAACTTTTTAAAAAGAAGATAAAATCTAATACAAATATAAAGAAGGAAGGAAGGAAGGAAGGAAGGAAGGAAGGAAGGAAAGAAGGAAGGAAGGAAGGAAGGAAGGAAGGAAAGAAAGAAAGAAAGAAAGAAAGAAAGAAAGAAAGAAAGAAAGAAAGAAAGAAAGAAAGAAAGAAAGACAGCAAAAAGAAAGCAATAAGTTCAGGAAAAGAAAAAAAAGGAAAGCGAAAAGATATAAAGCAGTGACTTTTGACATTCTTCACCGCAGTTAGAAGTAGAATTATATTTTAATCTCTCTCTCTCCCTCTCTCTCCCTCCCTCTCTCCCTCCCTCCCTCCCTCCCTCCCTCCCTCTCTCTCTCTCTCTCTCTCTCTCTCTCTCTCTCTCTCTCTCTCTCAAGTTACATCATAATGTTCTTTCTATAATCTATCCTGTTTAATCATCCAAAGCATAAATCACCGGTTCATTTTTGGCTGTAACATTTTTCCCATCTTCATATGCAAACACTTGCCCAGTTATTGGAGACATAAATCCATTCTTTATAGACAGCTTGAAAACAAACAATGTTTCTATTGGGCATGGATTGAATAACTTTGTCTCCTGCAAAATTTATTTCACAGTGTCATTACCAGTGAAATTGCTGTTGTACTTTCAATCCATTCTATTAAAACTTCTCTCTGCATGAACTATGTCGAACAAAGTACAAACATTTGCACATACGGTTGAAGTCTAAGGAAGGAGGAACACGCTCCTAGGGTTAAATTCATTATATGGATGTGCATTCCAGACCCAGCACTTGGAATTCTGCAGGATGTAGGATTGCATAAACAGGGATATAAAAAATTAGCAATTTCATATAGAAAAAGTTGCATATAAATTGAAATAACAGCAGGGGTTAGATCCAGCCGGTTCAAACTGGTTTGGGCAAACTGAATGTTAACTTTACATCCAGTTCAGCGAAGCGGTAGTTCCAACAACTGGCTGGCCCCACCCCACCTCCACATGCCCCTCCCAGGAGTCCTCACGTGGCCCTTTTTAAATCCCAGGTAAGTGCAGGGGACGCGTGGAGCCTGAGGAGGTGGAAAATGGTCCTATTTCTGGCCTCTGAAGAGCCTCCGTATTCTGAGGAGTTTGAAAACACCCCCCCCCCACCAGTCTGTTTTCGCTCCCAGGATAGTGCAGGAGGCCAACTAGGCCACACCCACCATGGCCACAGCCACCCAACAACTGGGCAGAGAACCAGTGTTACATTATTTGAAGCCCATCACTGAATAAACGTAATCGCAATAACCAACCATCACTTATCAGTTGTCTAAATACGATAAAAGGATACGAAGAAAGCCTGAGAACTTGCAAATATTTTTGTGTACGGTTCTTCAAAAACTCCTACTTTTTATACGCCTAACAAAATACGTTTTTTTGCCTAACAAAAATATTGCTACATCCTGTTCTCTCTAACGATGCCTTTTTCTTTGTTGCTGTGAATCGGTGCTGTAAATATATGTTTTACCACCCACTTTTCTCTTTAAATTTCCAATATTTGGAAAACGTACAATGCCAACTGCAGAGAAATGCTTTTGTGGTGTGTGTGAAATTAGGAGCGTAAGGTGAAAATATCAATTGACGAACTTTTTCTCTCTCTCTCTCTCCCTAAGAACAAAGACTGAAGAAACAATGGAAAGCTATTGATAATAGGTCCTCAAGCAGGTGTGTATTTGCCAACTGAATATAAGCAGGGAATTATAAAAAGCGAGGTGTTTTGATGTTTCTCCTAGCTATAAAATACTTGAAAAGAGTCAAAATGTAACAAGAACCTGAAATGTGCGAAATGAATACTTGTAAGGATTTGGAGTGAGTAGAAGGTCCCACTATCTAGATTTTACTTACTCAGTTTTAGAATTTCCACAAGATCTGATGTTCGTGTTCATTTGAACATAAATAAAAATATCTAAGTCTCATCAGCTCTAGTGTGAGATCAGGATGGAATGATCCAAAGCAGAGGTGGGTTTCAGCAGGTTCTGACCAGTTCTGGAGAACCGGTAGCGGGAAATTTGAGTAGTTTGGAGAACCGGTAAATACCACCTTTGACTGGCCCCTCCCTCATCTATTCTCTGCCTTCTGAGTCCCGGCTGATCGGGAGGAAATGGAAATTTTACAGTATCCTTCCCCTGCCCCGGCCACCAAGTCACACCCACCAAGTCACACCCACAGAACCAGTAGTAAAAAATTATGAATCTCACCACTGATCAAAATGGAGAACAGGAAGATGTTCTGGAGAAGAACAGGGCAGATCCTTCAGGCCACATATAGCCCCTTTAATCTCTGGAGGTGGCCTCTCAAAGTTCTCCCAGAATCCAAAGCAAGAATTTGACAGAATAGAAAAAGCTATTATTAAAAACCGAATGAGGCCACGGGGCCAGAATATGTTGTGCTTCCCTGATGCAAAAGATAAGAATAGACTAGAATAACAGAAGGACCTTGGAGGTCTTCTAGTCCAACCCCCTGCTTAGGCAAAAAACCCTACATCACTTCAGATAAATGGTTATCCAACATCAGCTTAAAAACGTCCAGTGTTGGAGCATATACAACTTCTGAAGGCAAACTGTTCCACTGATTAATTGTTCTAACTGTCAAAAAATTTCTCCTTGGTTCTAAGTTGCTTCTCTTCGTGATTAATTTCCACCCATTGCTTCTTCTACCCTCAGGTTCTTTGGAGAATAGTTTGACTCCCTCTTCTTTGTGGCAGCCCCTGAGATATTGGAACCCTGCTATCATGTACCCCCTAGTCCTTCTTTTCATCAAACTATCCAGATCCAGTTCCAGCAACTGTTCTTCATATGTTTTGGCCTCCAGTCCCCTAATCATCTTTGTTGCTCTTCTTTGAACTCTTTCCAGAGTCTCCACATCTTTTTACATCGTGGTGACCAAAACTGAATTCAGTATTCCAGGTGTGGCCTTACCAAGGCTTCATAAAGTGGAATATTATAAACTAGGCTATCCCATTATTATCCCCCAATTGAAAAAAAAACGTTCATTAAATTCCTGAGCAGGACGTGAAGAATCCTGATTTTTCTGACCTACTGATTTTCCCTCCTATAATCCAAGCATCTTCACCGGGTTTTAAATTTCCATTTAGACAAGAGGAGGAAAAAAAAAGAGAAAACAATGTTCCCTAAAGGGCTTTCTTCTAAATAATGGACCCCATAATTTGGCTTCTTTAACTCCATTTTAGATTGAGCAATTCCCCGAAGAGCTGTACTCAAAATAATGGACTTCTTCAAACCATGTAGTGAGATCACCAGCTGCTAGGTAATGTTGTGTGTCACCGTTAAGGGGATAAAACAAGCATTGTTTTCATGAATGCTATTAGTGCTTACCTCTTGGGCTCTTCAGTCTGGAGACTGCCAAGGTTCATCAGTGTACATGCGACATCCACACTTGGCAAAACTTTCACATGACTCCACGTTGAACAGACAGTGCATATTACTGATATTTCTCCACAGTGATATAATAGATTGTCTTGTCTGCCCACGTATCAAGTTGAAATAGGAGATAGTTAGAGCTTTAATTATGAAAACATTAGTTCTACCATAGGCCACCTCCAGTTCTACAGACGAACAGGAGTGAGCCAATGTAGTTTAATGGGATTAACATCAAGATGGGGATTGGATTGAAAAGAGCGGCGTGGTGGCCTAGAGGTGGCGCTTTCACCTCACAATCAGGAGCTGTGAGTTCAATTCTAGGTAGGTCAGTTTGAGTTTCTAAGTAGCAGGAGAGATTTCTCTCTCTGGGTGCAAAGATAAATTATTATTGACTGCGAACTCCATGTAGGTGTCAGGAAGGGAAGCTGGCTAGTAAACCCTCAGCTCCATTCAGTCGCCCTGACTTCACCCCAATGCAAGGGATTACAGCAGAGGTGGTTGCTGCCGTTTCAGCCCAGAGGCTTCACCGACCTGCCCAGACAAGCATGTACCATTGTGCATGAGCGTGCGCACATAAGCGAACCAGTAGTAAAAAAAAAAAAAAAGGAAACCCACCACTGGGTTACAGGGTTGTTAAAAGAAATGTATTGGACTGAAAAACAAAGGTGGATATTACATTGCCAGGAAATGAGCAAGAATGGTACTGTATCATTCTGGGTATATGATAAATGGAGCTAGATATAAGATCTGTACAGTACAATTTGTACAATACCAATGCTGGGTATGTGTTAAATGGAGCTAGAGATATGATGTGTTTATATGTTAAACAAATTTATACGGCCACTCAACTCACACATGGGTGACTCCAGGCAGCTTACAACATTAAAAAGCCACACACAGTCACCCATAACTATCACCACCACCTCATAGCAGCAGCAATACAATCAGTAGCAACAGCACTTAAACTTAGTGCAATAGCACTAAGTCCTTATTAAGTGGTTTACAGAATCGACACATTGCCCCCAATAATTGGGATCCTCATTTTTCTGACCTTGGAAGGATGGAAAGCTGAGTCAAGTTTCAGCCTAGTGAGAATCGAACTGCCAAACTGCTGGCAGCCGGCAGTCAGCAGAAGCAGCTGGCAGTACTGCAGTCTAACCACTGGGCCACCACAGCTTCAAATCAACTACTTAATCATCTCCATCTTCATTTGTGGTTCCTAGACACACTAAATTTTCTAAATCTTTCAGAAACGGAACAAGGCAACATTTCTATCTCCAGGGGGAATGATGTTCCACAGAGAAGGGGCCGCCACCAAAAAGGCCCTTTTTTTGCCTGCCACCAGATGTGCATCCTTCATTGATGGGACCCATAACATGGCTTGGGTGGGACTAAATGTGGGAAGTGTGGTTGAAACCAGTGTAAGGGGGCACATTGGATCTTTCGATTATTATAACCTGATATCTTTAATTTTTCCTGACTAGCCAGTGTGATGAGCCAGGGCGCGGCACAGAGATAACACAAACAGCTGGCAGTTCAAACCACCCCTTTATTGCTCCAAATCTCCCAAACACTCCCATGTTTCTGACAAGTCCCAAAATAGAGTGATAATAAACCCCCACACAAACCTCAAGAGCATTTGGTTAAAATTAGTCCAGAATGCCAAAAGGAATGCAAGTTCAAACATTGGCACGCAACACTTCAGGAACTCAGATTTTAGATTTATTAACATTTGTATGCCGCCCACTCCCTTGGGACTCTGGGTGGCAACTCAGTGGTTGTTCCTGACAAATGCCCCTTCCTTAGCATCTCCTTATGTTTCATTCCCCAGGTGTGACTGGTGAGGATGGGCAGGGCACTCTCCTCCCAAGTAACCTGCTCAGTCTGTGGTGATCATGCCTTCTCTGCACTCTCCAAGCCCTTGGATCAGGAGGAGGTGGTTCTGGAACCTCATCTGAGCTCTGTCTCTCATGTTCACCCGGCCACTGTTCCTCCCTCCCTTACTAATTCTGAACAGCTTTGCCTGGACTGACTCTGCCCTTCCCTGGTTTCCTCCAAGCTCAATGGAGCCGCCCTCTTACTCACTGTCAGTTCTTGTGCCAGCTCATCTTCCACCACAGATTCAGACTCCGACAAGGTCTTTACATCCAGCTTCTAAAATAAGGAGAATATATTATCACCAACGTAATCATTTTCAAAAGTCTTGTAGAATTAGAAGAAGGGCTTCATTGAGCTCAGCAGCCACAGGCTGCTGATCCCCATTTTCCTTTCCACCTGATAGCAAGTCCTCTTTAATCAACTCAGGTTGGTTTCTGAGTTGAAATGTGCAGTCCTGCCCTATGAATCACTTTCTCAAAGCCCAGGGTTCAGAGACAATCTATGGATACCTGCGGTTGCTTTCTAACATCTCATAACAAGAAGAATCCATACCCTTGAAGAACTATTGAGAATGTCAGGTAGAATTGCTTTCCCAAAATGACGTCTTGGAACAGAAGAGGTGACTCATCGCCGATCTCCAGCCATGTGCTCCAAGATTGAGGGCAAAGCCAAGTGTTCTGACCTAGGCTTCCCAAAAGCACAAAGCCAAGTCCTTGTCCCAATAAAACCCCTTTTGTTTAGGTTAAAGTCCCAGCCAACAGTCTTTCAAGAGATTTCACAACTACAGACCTTTATCAGGCTTGGAGAGCTGCCAGACCAATATTTTCCAAATGCTTGATAAGAAGTCAGGAATAATTCTTCACTCTAATGGATTGAACTAATTGTCTCCTGCAAACTCCCCTCCCCTTTCATTCACCTTATTCCCTATGGGAGGGGCCATTCACAGTCCACTTGTGGCTTTACTCCTGAGTCGACTCTTGTTCCTTAGCTGTTCCCTTCTCCTGGCAGCTTTGCACATGGGCACACTGGGAACAGGCTCCAGCTGTTCTTCTGCCCCAGTGATGTCTGACTACAAAGGCAGCTGATAAATATCAGACGGCCCTGGCCCCATCTCTGCCTCTGATGCAGAGCCCTCATCAGAGCCTTCCCCAGACTCCAGGACTCCCCCATGTTCCTTCCCAACCTCCTCACTGTCCGACCACTGGTGGGCCACATCATTGTCTCAAAAAAGAATCCAAGTTTCCTTAGACAGACAGCAGGATTGAAAGTTTCTTCAGCTCTCAGTGAGGCTGCAACATTATTAAATTATTCATACGAACACACACACACACACACACACACACACACACACACAAACACACACATATTCAGTCCCTGGATCAATTTCCCTTTGGAAAGAGCAGTCCTGTTGTGAGTCTGTAAAAAAAAAGTTTTGTAAAATTAGGAGTTCTGGTGCCTGAGCCAAGATTAAAATAAACATAATGAATTCTCGAGCGGACTGTCAATCATTTGACAGGGCCTCTGTTTAGTCAGCCAAACTACTGGATTGTGTATTGTTGAAAGAACACAAAGAAGGGAAACGATAGCAATAGCAATCACAGTTAAACTTACATACCGCTTCATAGGGTTTTCAGCCCTCTCTAAGTGGTTTACAGAGTCAGCATATCGCCCCCAACAACAATCCGGGTCCTCATTTTACCCACCTCGGAAGGATGGAAGGCTGAGTCAACCCTGAGCCGGTGAGATTTGAACAGCCGAACTGCAGAACTGCGGTCAGCTGAAGTAGCCTGCAGTGCGGCATTTAACCACTGCGCCACCTCGGTGTTAAAAGAGGCATGGTTTGTAATGAAGGTGGAATGGGGGAGAGTCAAGTCAATAACAGTTAAAACTGCAGGATATTGTTGGTCAGAGGTACAAATGTCAAACACTGATAAAGATACAGAATAAGAAAGTTGGAAGGGACCTTGAAGGTCTTCTAGCCTAGTTTAATCCCTTGGTTATATAGACCAGGTGCATAAACTAGATGATGTTGGAGGTCTTCTACTCTAACCCCTTGGCCAAGCAGGAGACACTATACTATACGTTGTAGCTTATTATTCCTCATGAATGCATTGTGTCTTTTTATGCACACTGAGAGCATATGCACCAAGGACAAATTCCTTGTGTGTCCAATCACACTTGGCCAATAAAGAATTCTATTCTATTCTATTCTATTCTATTCTATTCTATTCTATTTCATTCCACTCCACTGCTCTATTCTATTCTATTCTATTCTATTCTATTTCACTCCACTCCACTCCGCTCCACTGCACTATTCTATTCTATTCTACTCTACTCTACTCTACTCTACTCTACTCTACTCTACTCTACTCTACTCTACTCTACTCTACTCTGCATTCTATTCTATTCTACTCTGCAGTCTAGTCTAGTCTACTATTCCAGGGAAATTGCTATTCTTAAACCCTCCAGTGTTAGAACATCCAGAGCCGAGGTGGCACAGTGGTTAGAATGCAGTACTGCAGGCCACTTCAGCTGACTGTTATCTGCAGTTCACCAGTTCTAATCTCACCGGCACAAGATTGATTCAGCCTTCCATCCTTCCAAGGTGGGTGAAATGAGGACCCAGACTGTGGGGGGTGATATGCTGACTCTGTAAACCACTTAGAGAGGGCTGAAAGCCCTATGAAGCAGTATATAAGTCTAACTGCTATTGCTAACTTCTGGAGGCAAACTTTTCCACAGATTACTTGTTCTCACTGACAGGAGCTTTCCCCTTAGTTCTAGTTCTGTCCTTGATTAGCTTCCATCCCTTACTACTTGATTTATATTCAAAGTGACAATAAGGCTGAAAAAGTGGTTTTTGCCTTTATAATCTCCACAGAGCCTCCATAGTCACGTGATTGAAGTTTTCCTCACCAAAAATTGTGGTGGGACTGAAAGAGGGTTGAAGTTTTATTTAAACTTTTACAGCACATGTCATAAAGCAGCAACTCTATTGGTCACGTGATCAACTCCAGGAAGCGCCAGGTATAAGTACCGTATTTTTCGGAGTATAAGATGCACCTTTCCCTGCCAAAAAAGATAGTGAATATCTGGGTGTGTCTTTATACACTGAATGCAGCATTTTTGACCTCCCAAAACCCCATCCCCGGGCATCCCGTTTTTCACAAAAATGGATGTGCAAAGGACTTGGGAGGCCTGCAAAATGCTCCTGTGGGTTGGGGGGGTGGCAAAAAGCAGTGGAAAATGGGCCATTTTTTGCTCGTTTTTGCCCTCCCTGGAGTACTTTGCAGGCCTCTCAGAGGGTTTTTAGAGGCTTGCAGAGTGCTCCTGGGGGCTGGGGAGGGCAAAAAACTTTATTTTTAAATTTACCTCTTCAAAATCTTGGTGTATCTTTTTTTTAAATTAAAAGTTTTTTAAAAAGTTTTACAAATATATACCTCCCCCCCCCCCAAACCCAACTCCCCACCCAACCTCCCAGAGCAAATATAGGGTATAAACATTAACAACCATATTTTAAAATACACTAACAGACTTTAGCATCATCCCTCACATATACTTTAACTCCCCTTTTGTAAAACTAACTTTAAGCAAGTTGTATCATTCCTTGCTCATTCACTCATAAGCTGTCTGGAGTTTCTTAGTCCCATATTTATTCTGAATATAATCAATCCATCTTCTCCATTCCAGTTTGTATTTCTCATCTGAGTGGTCCTTAAAATATGCTGATATTTTAGCCATCTCTGCTAAGTTTGTTACTTTTAATGTCCATTCTTGAATAATAGGCAATTCTTCCTTCTTCCAATACTGCGCCACCAATAGTCTTGCTGCCGTTGTAAGATTCAAAATCAAATTAGTCTCTATAACTGCACAGTCTGTAATTATACCTAGCAGGAATAACTGAGGAGTAAACTTTATCCTCTTTTTAAGAATATTGAATTGAATTTGAATTTATTGACATTTGTATGCCGCCCACTCCCTTGGGACTCTGGGCGGCTTACAGGCACGACAAAAACATATATAAAAAATTAAAAATAAGAATACAATGGTTAAAATTTCACACCATGCATACTGTTAGAGTGGGGCTGGATACTAATCAACAGCAATATTTTGCATAATCCACCATATTTTTATCCAAAATGCTTTAACCTTGGTGCATTTTATACTCCGATGCATGTTATAGTCCAAGAAATGCAGTAAGAACCCGGCAACAATAAACTTGCCAGATGGCTACCTCAACCTCGTGCTCTTTACTTACTAAGTAGATCTTTTATTATAGTCACATCCATCCTGGAAGTCCTTCATAGAGCATGACAACATCCATGACAAATCCTTAGTTGGGCAGAAAGTCCTATTAAATCCTGGGGGCTTCCTCTCTCAGCAGATCCTTTGGGGAAATGTACAGTACAGGAAGTCCTTGACTTACGGCCATCATTCCTGTTTCTAAGCGAGACATTTGTTCAGTGAGTTTTGCCCCATTCTACAACTTTTCCCGCCACATTTGTTAAGCGGATCGCTGCACTTGTTAGCAACTGCAATTTCTCTGCGGGTCGCCCATGAGGCCAATGATGAAGGAAGACACAGACATGAGTTCCCTTCGGGATGAGACGACCCAGAGCATAGTCTGGATGACTCTTTTATTGAGTATACACAAAGAAAGGGTGGAGTTGCAAGGTCTATGTGGACCAATCATGGTTGTACAAGTCTATGGTCTATGGTAACTCATTTACTGCCATACAGACCTCTGACCCTAGAGAATGCTCATAGTCAGCAAATAAATCTTTTACTAGCATGCAAACTTCTGACCCCACTTAATACTCAGAGTCAGCAGGTTGTAACCTCTGCCCTACTTAGTGCTGAGAGTTAACAGGTTGTAACCTCTGCCCTACTTAATGCTTCAGAGAAAGCAGTTTGTATTACTGACCTTATAGTAAATCATTACTGCTGATCCTCATAGTGTTCCAGCATACCTATGCATGCCTGCGCTTTATGCTACAACAAGCAACACTGGCTTTCCCTGTTGTCTTTGCTTATCAGAAGGTGATCACATGACCCCAGGACACTGCAACCGTCATAAATATGAGTTGCCAAGGGTCTGGATTTTGATCACTTGACCATGGGGATGCTGAAATGGTCATAAACGTGGAAAACGGTCAGAACTCAATTTTTTCAGTGCTGCTGTAACTTTGAAGTGTTGTAAGTCAAGAACCACCTGTGTAAGGCTGATGGAACTTTTCTAAAGTTTTTTTTTTTTTTTTTTAATAAAAATGTCAAATCAATGCCAGAGCAGTGTGGCACCTGGGCGCCATACATTCCAGTACAAACAGAACTAGTCAAATTAAACATGATTATACATTCAATCAACTTATAAAATTTCCATAACAATACACTTCTATATTTGGTTACAGTCTATCATTATTCAATTATTCCACCTATTTCTCATTATTACTTTCATTTTATCAAATAGAAATGTGATACATTGATATTCCCTTTATTTCTATCTCTTACTCTAGCTTTTAATCATACCACCCTACATTAGAAAGCTTTCTTTCTTTCCTTCCTGTCTAATTTCTAATTGTGTCACTTGCCTACAAAAAGAGAGAGGAAGGAAAAAAAAGAATGGAGAGGGAGATATAGTAAAAGAAAATTCAAATCAAGAATCAAAAAGAGGAATCATCCATCCATAATCTCTTGCCTTCTTTATACTTTAGTTGCTATGATTTAAATGAAGAGGGATAGAAGGAAAAACAACTCAAAACAACAATAAAGGAAGGAAGGAAGGAAGGAAGGAAGGAAGGAAGGAAGGAAGGAAGGAAGGAAGGAAGAAAGAAAGAAAGAAAGAAAGAAAGAAAGAAAGAAAGAGGAATCATCTATCCATCTTCCCTTGCCCGCTTCAATACTTCAGTTGCTATGCTGTTTTTTTTTTACTTGTCTCTCCCATTCCTCTCTGAAGTCTCCATCTATGTCTATTTCTTGGATGTCCAGTGGTGAAATTCATTTTTTTTACTGGTTCTATGGGTGTGGCTTTGTGAGCATGGCTTTGTGGGCATGGCAGGGGAAGGATACTGCAAAATCTCAATTCCCTCCCCACTCCATGGGGAAGCATACTGCAAAATCTCCATTCCCTCCCCACTCCAGGGGAAGGATACTGCAAAATCTCCATTCCCTCCCCATTCCAGGGGAAGGATACTGCAAAATCTCCATTCCCTCCCCACTCCAGGGGAAGGATACTGCAAAATCTCTATTCCATCCCCCCTCCAGGGCAAGGATACCACAAAATTCCCATTCCCTCCCCACTTCAGGGGAAGGATACCTCAAAATCCCCATTCCCTCCCTAGGGGAAGGATATTGCAGTCTTACTTTCCTGAGAGATCAAACTTGGGCAGGTCAGATAATGGGTTTGATCAGTAGGCCTGGGGACCCACAAATTGAGATGAAAATGATCAAATGGTCAATCAGATTGTGTTGCTGCTGCCACAGATGGGCGTGCCAACCCTGAAATTGGCAAACTGTGGCATTTTTCTCTCTGTAGTTTTCTCTGGGGGTGGGAGTTCTCTTCTCACTGCTTCAGGGCTGACACAGCCTGGAGTGAAGGGGCCAGGGAGGGGGTGGTGGTGTAGAGATAGCTGGGGTGCTGTAGCCAAAATAAAAATTATTTCCCCTGGGAATCAAGGACATTGGTACAGGTGTTTGAAAGGAGGAGACTGAGGTCACCTAGCAACTGGGCTGTATGCTGATTGGACCATGTGACTGGAGACTCAAGGAGGGGGAGTGACAAAGTTTTACTATAGAGAGCCGAGGTGGTGCAGTGTTTAGGGTGCAGTACTGCAGGCCACTTCAGCTGACTGTTATCTGCAGTTCGGCTGTTCAAATCTCACCGGCTCAGGGTTGACTCAGCCTTCCATCCTTCCGAGGTGGATAAAATGAGGACCCAGACTGTGGGGGCGATATGCTGATTCTGTAAACTGCTTAGAGAGGGCTGAAAGCCCTATGAAGCGGTATATAAGTCTAACTGCTATTGCTATTGCTATTGCTATTGCTACTTTTAGTTGGGTGAAAATCCGACAGCCGATTTCCCAACTGGACCATGCCAATTTGATACGTCCTAATAAAATGTTCTTAGAAGAATTTGCCTGCCTCAGAGTTCTTATTGAATGGGATGTATTACTTGGAACCCTGACAGGGAGTTAGTGGAGTAGATTTTTAAATGTTATAAGCCACTTGGAGTCACCTTGGTGCGAGTTGCTTGGGCCTATTGGCAAGTCTTCCCAGTCCGAATAATCTTCAACACTTCTTTCCCGCCACGCTATCCCGTTTCCCAAAACCTTGGCTCCTAGGCGTCATTTAAATAGGTTATTTAAAAGCATGCTAATAAACCCCCAGAAAGGTGCAAATTCCAGCATTTCTGGTAGGCTAGCGAGCTTATTTATTTCTGAAGCCTGAAAACCCACTGGGGAAATAGGAACAATCAGGCGACAATATCTCATAGGCAGGTCAGGCAGTCGAATTCAAATTTTAGCCTTTCTAAAGCAAAGAATGAGGCCTTTGCTAGAGTAGTTGGGGGGGGGGGGGACACATTGCTTTAACAGGAAATCTGGTTTGAATGAGCCCATACTTCTCCAAAATCTTTTTTTAAAATAAATAAGGGTTAATCATGGGTTCTTTTATGTATATCTAGATCATTGGGCTCCAAAATTCCAGAAGAGCCAACAAAACCCCACCTGGCCTCCAGGCAACAGACCCTAAAGTACGCAATGGCCTGTACTCACTGTTTACAATACCACTCTTCTAGTCTTCGACAACTACTCTTCCTTCACAACTTCTCGTTGTAAGTTCTATTTCTAGAGAACACCAACGATAAAGAAAATTTGCTTTAGGCTATTTGAGTTTCCTTCCCTCTCATGCTCACACCAACAACACTACCACAACACCACACAACCCAGCTACCTCTCTGGTCAGGATCTATAGGGACCAGTTGCTGTGCTGGCTATGGAGAGGTCTTAAATGGACAGGCACCAGAAGCTCAGGTGCTGGTCATTTTTCAGGCAGCCTCTTCTCTCACAAGGTCCTTACTTGATTTGGATCTCTTAGTTCTATAGTCCAAGAGATGGACCATATTTAGGACTTTTTTTACCCAAGCGCCATGGTTGGTCCAGAAAGTTGTCCCCTAGGGAAAATGGCCAGAAGCTGGTCCTACTATAATTTATAGATGTCTGAATCATATGACAGATATTATTAGAAAGTGGGCTGCAGATTGAGCTATCCTAAGTGGATTATATGGAAGGGATGGAAAACAAACACAGAATTTGAAGCTTTACCATTTCAGTCCCAAGGTTCCAGAATTGTATCTTCAGTTTATTTAACCAAATGACAGAGTTGGGAGGGAACATGGATAAGATGACCAGATTTTAACATTGGTAAAGTGGGACACCATTGACCGGGGGAGGGGGTTGTTTCTTGATTAATTTTTTTTTAAAAAAAATCAGGACTTTTATAAAACGCCGCGGGATGCGGGACAAATGATTAAAAATCAGGACTGTCTCACCAAAAGCGGGATGTCTGGTCACCTTGAACATGGAGATCTTCTAGTCCTACTCCTTGCTCAGTCAGGAAACCTTATACCATTCCAGATGAGTGACTGTCCACTGGATGTGCCACATTTTTCAACTTTCAATTTCCAAACATTAGGAATGCTCAAAAGTTGTGAAATGTCTTAGGCATTGTAAAGATATTTCGGTTAAAGGTAAAGGTTCCCCTTGCACATATGTGCTAGTCATTCCTGTCTCTAGGGGGGCAGTGCTCACCTCCGTTTCAAAGCTGAAGAGCCAGCGCTGTCCAAAGACATCTCTGTGGTCATGTGATCAGCATGATTAAATGCTGAAGGTGCGCCGAATGCTGTTACAGTCCCACAAAAGTGGTTCCTATTTTTCTACTTGCATTTTTATGTACTTTCGAACTGCTAGGTTGGTAGAAGCTGGGACAAGTAACAGGAGCTCACTCCATTATATGGTGCTAGGGATTCGAACTACCGAACTGCCAATCTTTCTGATCGACAAGCTCAGGGACTTAGCCACTGAGCCACCGCGTTCCTCATAATTTGGTTACTTTAATATAATTTAGATGTGTTTGGTAAGTAACTACATACATATCATACCTTTTTAACATTTTCTTTGTCATCCAGTATGGTATATATGATGTCCCTAACCCTAACCCTATACCCAGGTGTTGTGGCCCAGCAGGAGCCATTGAAGCTGCCACCAAACTCCGACAGTGGGGGGCCCTATGAGTCGGCTCTGGAGAATGTGGAGGACCCTCGACAGGGTTCCGACTCTGAGCAGGGTGCAGAGAGGCTGGTTGGCCATCAGGAGGTGCCTGAGCCTTGGACCAGTGGGAAGGAGACAAGGGAGAGTGAGCCAGATGCCAGTAGTGAGTTGTTCCTGGATGCACACCATCAAAGAGCTAATAGGTGTCAGAACAGTTGCGCAGTTACAGGAGGTAATTGCACTCAGCTGGTAGTCATTAGGCTCCTCTCCAGACTATAAAAAGCTACTTGTGCACAGGGCCCTCTTTGCAGAAGTCAATGCAGGATTGAATGTCAGAGGACATTACTGTGAGCTTGGCAGGCTGGATTGCTGCCAAGCCTTATCTGTGTTTATTGCTGCCCGAGCTGGTCTGTGCCGATTTGCTGCCAAGGACCTGTTTGTCTGCTAATTAAATGCCGTAATTTATCTCTGGCTCGGAGTGTGCTTTGGGTGTGGAACGAGTGGGTCAGAACACCCAGGTAAAGTCAGGAAAACTCTATACAATTTCAGACAAATGGCTGTCCAATTTTCTTTTCAAAAGCCTCCAGTGTTGGAGCACCCACAACTTCTGGAAGCAAGCCCTTCCACAGGTTGATTGTTCTCAACGTCAGGGAAATTTCTACTTAAGTTCTAGGTTGCTCCTCTCCTTGATTAGTTTCCATCCATTGTTTCCTTTTCATGTCATTTTTATTTTCAGTCCCAGCACTGGCTTTCTTTCTTGGGAATCTTGAACGGAAGTTCAGATTCTGTTGTGGACAAATATGAGCATTGCATATGGTTAATTATATCTTTTCCATCCCTGGCATTTTTCTCCCCCTCATCTTGCAACATGGTAATTTTCACCCTCTCAGGTTGAGACTTTGCCATATGCCGCTTCACAAATAGTGACAGGTTCTAACATGGCAGATGGGATGTAAATATGCTTACCTCGAGAGTCAGTTTGCATATGACCCATTTATTAACTTACAAGTCCCCTTTTCTCTTAACTTTGATTTTGTATAATTAACAGTTTTTAAACATTGAAATGTGTGCATACGTTACCTTTTAGGCCAAATGTTACTTTTTAGATCAACGCCATTTACCTATCGTGCAGGTTGCGAAAGAATAAATAGTAAAGTAAAAGCAAAATAATTATATCCCAAATATAAATAGTGTGAAGACGTCAAAAGTTCTCTAAAACTTAAGTGGATAACCTTTTTAAAGAGGGGAGCAAAAGCTGGGCAGGGAAGGCAGCCTGTCGGTGAGACAACAATGAAAAGTTCCATCAGGGTAGAGGAGAGGTGGGAGGAATGCTTAAATGGGACGTGGACAAGGGTGAAATCCAGCAGGTTCTGACAGGTTCTGGACAACCGGTAGCAGAAATTTTGAGTAGTTCAGAGAACCAGCAAATGCCACCTCTGGCTGGCCCCAGAGTGAGGTGGGAATGGAGATTTTGCAGTATCCTTCCCCTGGAGTGGGGAGGGAATGGAGATTTTGCAGTATCCTTCCCCTGGAGTGAAGAGGGAATGGGGATTTTGAGGTATCCTTCCCCTGAAGTGGGAAGGGAATGGAGATTTCGCATTATCCTTCCATTGGAATGAGGAGGGAATGGAGATTTTGCAGTATCCTTCCCCTGGAGTGGGGAGGGAATAGAGATTTTGCAGTATCCTTCCCCTGGAGTGGGGAGGGAATGGAGATTTTGCAGTATCCTTCCCTTCGAGCGGGGAGGGAATGGGGATTTTGAGGTATCCTTCCCCTGGAGGGGGGTGGGAATGGAGATTTTACAGTATCCTTCCCCTGATTTGGTGGAGGGGAATGGGGATTTTACAAAATCCTTCCCCTGGAGTGAGGAGGTAATGGTGATTTTGAGGTATCCTTCCCCTGAAGTGGGAAGGGAATGGAGATTTCACATTATCCTTCCCCTGGAGTGGGGAGGGAATGGGAATTTTGCAGTATCCTTCCCCTGGAGTGGGGAGGGAATGGAGATTTTGCAGTATCCTTCCCCTGGAGTGAAGAGGGAATGGGGATTTTGAGGTATCCTTCCCCTGAAGTGGGAAGGGAATGGAGATTTCGCATTATCCTTCCATTGGAATGAGGAGGGAATGGAGATTTTGCAGTATCCTTCCCCTGGAGTGGGGAGGGAATAGAGATTTTGCAGTATCCTTCCCCTGGACTGTGAGGGAATGGGGATTTTGCAGTATCCTTCCCTTCGAGCGGGGAGGGAATGGGGATTTTGAGGTATCCTTCCCCTGGAGGGGGGTGGGAATGGAGATTTTACAGTATCCTTCCCCTGATTTGGTGGAGGGGAATGGGGATTTTACAAAATCCTTCCCCTGGAGTGAGGAGGTAATGGTGATTTTGAGGTATCCTTCCCCTGAAGTGGGAAGGGAATGGAGATTTCACATTATCCTTCCCCTGGAGTGGGGAGGGAATGGGAATTTTGCAGTATCCTTCCCCTGGAGTGGGGAGGGAATGGAGATTTTGCAGTATCCTTCCCCTGGAGTGAAGAGGGAATGGGGATTTTGAGGTATCCTTCCCCTGAAGTGGGAAGGGAATGGAGATTTCGCATTATCCTTCCATTGGAATGAGGAGGGAATGGAGATTTTGCAGTATCCTTCCCCTGCCCTGCCCACCAAGCCACGCCCACAGAACCGGTAGTAAAAAAATCCGAATTTCACCACTGTTGTGAAGGCTTAGAAGTAAGAAAAGTAAGATAGATCCTTTGCCTCGGAGTCAGTGCAATAATAGGCATCGGAGAACCAGGGTATGGCAGGGTATGTATTCTATTCTGATCCAAGGAATGCAGGGTTGCAGATAATTATCATCAACCTCAAAGAATTATCATCAACCTCTTTCTCTCCTGAGAAAAGTGGCTGAAACTTCTTCTCGTACTAATTTGTCTTCAACGACTTTGATTTCAGACACATGCATTCTTGCCTTTAGGTGGGAATGTACATCGCATGTAAACACAAATCTAATCACTGGAATGAGATTCACAGATTACAGTAAGCGATCCAGCAATTTTGGGACTAACTTGTGCCAGCTCTTTCTGATAGGTATCTTAGCAACTGTGTGAACAAATGAATGGTGCTGATGTAACCCATGTGCTAATTAAAATCCAGAATAGGTGTGTGATGAGGGGGTGATTAGGTGCTATTGTTCTCTTGTAAAACTCTTTCAATTTTCACGCTGTAGAAGTTTGTTTGCAGACACAAATAATCAGTGTTTTTGTAACCTAGCGGCAAACTCTTTAGGAATGACAGATATTTTTTTTTTGCAATTCTCTTATATTAATTTTCGGAAACGAGGCTGTCACTGTGCATTGGTTCCCCTGCAGAGAGCTGCTTGTTCTGAACGTTTGCCATCCCATGTTGTTGGCATAAGGTGTGTCTCCAAGATTGAAAATTTTCCCAGTCAGACATTCATCTAGCACCGTTACTTTACAAAAGCAGCATTTTCAAAATGGCTATGGCCATCCAGTTAATCTGGCGGCTGGTGTGAAGACATCACGAGAACGTATGTCAATCCTATCGCAACAGATTTATCTGTTGCTTGCTTGCATTGGCTTTGTTACAAAATTCCATTATCCGATTTTGAAAACACTTCAAAGATCTTACAAATAACAACAGAAAATTAAATGAATGAATGAATGAATGAATGAATGATAGGTAGGTAGGTAGTTAGGTAGGTAGGTAGGTAGGTAGGTAGGTAGGTAGGTAGGTTGGTTGGTAGGTAGGTAGGTAGGTAGGTAGGTAGGTAGATAGATGATAGATGATAGATAGATAGATAGATAGATGATAGATAGATAGATAGATAGATAGATAGATGCAGATAGATGCAGATAGATGATAGATAGATAGATAGATAGATAGATAGATAGATAGATAGATAGATAGATAGATAGATAGATAGATGATAGATGCAGATAGATGATAGATAGATAGATAGATAGATAGATAGATAGATAGATAGATAGATAGATAGATAGATAGATAGATGATAGATAGATAGATAGATAGATAGATAGATAGATAGATAGATGATAGATAGATAGATAATGACAGACAGACAGACAGACAGACAGACAGATAGATAGATGCAGATAGATGATAGATGATAGATGATAGATAGATAGATAGATAGATAGATAGATAGATAGATAGATAGATGATAGATAGATGATAGATAGATAGATAGATAGATAGATAGATAGATAGATAGATGACTGACAGACAGACAGACAGACAGACAGATAGATAGATGCAGATAGATGATAGATAGATAGATAGATAGATGATAGATAGATAGATAGATAGATAGATAGATAGATAGATAGATAGATGATAGATAGATGACTGACAGACAGACAGACAGACAGACAGACAGATAGATAGATGCAGATAGATGATGATAGATAGATAGATAGATAGATAGATAGATAGATAGATAGATAGATAGATAGATAGATGGATGGATAGTTGATAGATAGATGGATGGATAGATAGATAGATAGATAGATGGATGGATGGATGGATGGATGGATGGATGGATGGATGGATGAATGGATAGATAGTTGATAGATAGATATAGACAGATGGATAATAGATAGATAGATAGATAGATAGATAGATAGATAGATAGATAGATAGATAGATAGATAGATGGATGGATGGATATATAGATATAGATAGATGGATGATAGATAGATGATAGTTAGATAGATGATAGAGATAGGTAGATACATATATAGATAGTTATAGAATATTCATTGGCAGGGCCTAATATGTCACTGTTTGGGCAGGTGAATCTTGAAGCATCTTCCAGGGCCATTTTCAGGATGGCCTGTTTTAAGGCTCTTTGAAAACAAGACATCTTCGGACAGCGCTGGCTCTTCGGCTTTAAAATGGAGATGAGCACCGCCCCCTAGAGTCAGGAACGACTAGCACATATGTGTGAGGGGAACCTTTACCTGTTAAGTCATATTGTAACGTTTCCCTCTCTTTCAGAACTTCACATGATCTGACACAGTCAGAAGAAGAAACATCCAATGATTGGCAAAGCTTCATCTTTGGCCCCCGAAATATATAGATAAGCTTTTGCCCAACCATCCTGGCTTTGTCCCGGCTGCTGAATTTGCAGTAATCATTTTCAAATTGAGCCCTCTTTTCATTAGCATCTCCATGCTTACATGCATAATTTATGACAAAGCTTTGCAGGCACAACAGAGCTTTCATAAATTAGTGCTAATTTTGTTGTTGCTGAAAAACTCAGTAAATTGTGCAACACGGGAATAGTTTTACATTTGGAATTTTTTTTTATGAAAAAGCAAAAAAGAAAGAAAGAAAATGCTCCATAATACCGAACCTTCTTTGACTTCAATACATATTCCATGTGATTTTTTTTTTTAAAAATAGTAATGTTTATATATTCCCGTTCCAATTTTTTAATGTTTACATATACAGTGTGTGTGTGTGTGTGTGTGTGTGTGTTGGTGTGTTTGTAGATATAAATATACCAAGATGTGCTATATGTAGATAGATGATGTAAATCCTTCATTATCTCTCCTATCTCTTCCAATAATTTGCATCTTTGCAGCCCGGAGGCTGGTTTATCATTTGATGCCCTGGGCCTCAAACGTGACTTACATGTGTGAAGAAACCTTTATTTGTCAAACATTGCAAACAAGACCTTCCATTCTTCTTGTCTAATCTCTCCCTGTCTCCCTCCCTCCCTCCCTCTCTTTCTTTCTGCAACAAGTCAGAACTGGAGAAAATAATTCATGTCAGCATTCAACCTGAGCACCTTTAAAAGTAGCAAATGACAAGGCGAGAAAAGCCGAACGCTGCAAACGCAACTCTTCTTGACACAAACGGTTGCAACACAGAGGAACAAGGGAGAATGACAAGCTCTCGCACCACAGGGCAAGCTCCATCAAGCTGCGTGGAGGACATGCGAAGATAATCATGGTTGTGTTCTATTCCTTGCCTACTGTTGTGACCAAGGCTTCCCAAAAGCACGAAGCCGGCTCCTTGTCCCGATAAAACCCCTTTTGTTTAGGTTAAAGGTAGTGGTGGGATTCAGCCAGTTCGCACCTATCCAGGAGAACTGGCTGTTAACTTTCTAAGCAGTTCGGAGAACCGGTTGTTGGAAGAAATCTCCTTTTGTTTTTTCCCCGCTTTACAGGGCTAATCCTGTAAGGAAGGCAGGAAGGAAACATTCTGGTGTTGTTTCTAGCCTCATCTTTATTGCCCTGCTTACAGAAACTGCCTCTCCAGTTAACCCTTATTACATTGTAACAGCTAAGGTGAACCGCCCATTGACATGAGTGACATTGAGTTGGCTACGCCCACACAGTCACATGGCCACTGGTCCACGCCCTACCCAGCTGGTCATTAGGGCAGAGAACCGGTTGTTAAATTCTTTGAATCCCACCACTGGTTAAAGGGAATTCCTCTCCAGCAAAATTCTGGCCAGCTGTCTTTCAAAAGATTTCACAACTACGGATCTTGATCAGGCTTGGAGAGCTGCCAGGCCGATATCTTTGAAACTCCATGCTGTAGCAGCAATTACCTGGCAAGAAGTCATGGACAGATCTTCACCCTAATGAATTGAACTAATTGCCTCCTGCAAACTCCCCTCCCCTCTTGATTCCCTATGGGAGGGGACATTCACCATCCATCTATGGCTTTACTCCCGAGTCGACCCTTGTTCCTTAGCTGTTTTCTGGAGGAATTTTGCAGCATTAGCCAGGATTGGGTATTGTGATGTCCAATTCTGGCTAATCCTGCAAAACCTCCTAAAACAACAGTTCAAGTAAGACCAACTGTCATTTTCCAGAGGAATTTTGCAGGATTAGCCAGAATTGGACATCACAATACCCAACCTGGCTAATCCTGCAAAACCTCCTAAAACAATAGTTCAGGTAAGACCAACTGTCATTCCCTTCTCCTGGCAGCTCTGCGCATGTGCACACTGGGAACAGGCTCCATCTCTTCTTCAGCCTCACTGATGTCTGACTTCGAAGGCAGCTGATAACTGTCAGATGGCCCTACCCACCTCTCTGCGTCTGACGCCGAGCCTTCCTCAGAGCCTTCCCCACACTCCAGGACTGGCCCATGTTCCTCCCATACTTCCTGATTGTTTGAATGTGCTACCAGCTCTGCTGGTGGGCCACAACACCTACCACCTCCGTCCCATCATCCCCTCTCCTGTAAAGATGAGAGGAGTCAACATAAGGTGTCCATGAATGACTTCAGGTTTGTGTAAAAAAAAATGTTGCTTCAGACCAATTTATGCAATTTTGTTAGAACGTATCAAGGGCTTGAATGCTTTTGCAGAACGGGTCTTTGCTGAATGACATCCAAATTGAAATTTGTTTTCTACGAGGGGATGCCAATGTTTTCCTTAGGTAAACGAAGTGCACCATTTTCAATAATAAAAGGCTGGAAAGCAGCTGGTCCTCTCCTCCTAATTCCAATTCTAACTTTTCTGGCGGCTGATCCATTTGCATATATCAAAAACCCAAGCTTGGTGTCATGTCTGCCTTGAAAGGTGACAAAGTTAAATGGTACTGTTCGGGCTGTGCTTTATTTGCAAAACTGCTGGAATGAGGGAAGCATGGCCGCGCGAACCGCAGCTTGATTTAGAAAATGCTAAAATTTATGCTTCCCCCTGTCATTTACATTCAGTGATTTGCTTTGCATCTTCTGATGAGACTGATAGATATTTCAGACAGCTGTCTGGGGAGAAATTTAATGAGAAAAGGGTTTAGAGAGGTTTGGGGAAAGTTTGCTGAAAACCTTGGGGGAAAAAATCTATCTTGAATCTAAACTAATTTCATTCGCAGGAGGAAACGGACAGACACTTCTTGATCCATTGGCAAAACTCAAGGTTCCTCAGAGTTTCGTTTTCTGAGGGAAAAAAAATAATTGTGGGATTTTTGGGGTCTCTGCTTTGCGTGAGAGTATTTATGGGTCTGTGTGTTTCATCTCATCTCTAATTTCTTATTTATTTGCTGGGCACCATTCAAAGTCCTTAACCAGAGGTGCTTAAGTAAGTCTCTTTCTGAATGTGGGTATGAAATTGTGGTTATCCATGGCTCCTAGACTAAAGCGTGGATTGGAAATTCAACTGCCTTTGCGCGTTCTTGTTGGTTGCGATGCAGTTTTGGGAAGTTAATTCAATTCTGGACATGTATTCCCAGAAGTCAACTTGATGGAGTTTTTGGTGGCGACGACTCTTGGAGAACTGTAGAGAAGTCTGATCATTTCTTGAAAACCTCCGGTGATGTAGCACCTACGACTTTGCAAAGCAAGCTCTACGTGCAAAATCCATGTAAACATATTTGAAACAAAATATATTGAAATGCATAATGTAAATAACTCACAGATTAATGCAGAAAAGAATGGGATGGTGATGAAGACCAGAAGTAATTGGCTTGTCTATCTTTTACTTCTGAAAGTCTGTCAGATAGAAAGATAGATAGATACATTGATAGATGATAGATAGATGATAGAAGATAGATAGATGAGAGATGGATGATAGAGATAGAGATAGAGATAGAGATAGAGATAGAGATAGAGATAGAGATAGAGATAGAGATAGAGATAGATAGATAGATAGATAGATAGATAGATAGATAGATAGATAGATAGACAGACAGACAGACAGACAGACAGACAATGATAGATAGATAGATAGATAGATAGATAGATAGATAGATAGATAGATAGATAGATATAGATATAGATATAGATATATAGATATAGATATAGATATAGATATAGATATAGATATAGATATAGATATAGATATGGATGGATGGATGGATGGATGGATGGATGGATGGATGGATGGATGGATGGACGGACGGACAGACACAGAAGGATACAGACAGACAGACAGACAGGCATAGAATAGTCATTAGCAGGGCATGTCATTGTTTGGGCAAGATAATCTTCAAACATCTCCCAGGGTCATCCTGAAAATGCTGTTTTTACGGCTCTTTGCAAATGTAGAGAAGATATGGGTCAAACGTCTAGAAGGAGCCTGTGTCTAAGAGCTAGAGTTGCTCATATTTTTAAGTAAACCAATATAAATCACACTTTCAGAATTAAAGTGAAAATTTGATTTGGGAAGTAGATTTCTCCAAGTCTTCGACAAATGTCCTCAGCTTAAAAATTGTCTTTTACAAAATTTGGGGGAAATGGTTGACCAGGTACTAGGTGCAGCCGTCTCAGCTAGACCAGACAGAAGACACAAGCACATGACCAATTCTATTTTATTGTAAGTTCAATAAAACTTACAGACCTCAATCAATCTTGATTCACTCAGTCTTGCAGGTCTGAAAGCACAAATCTCCACCTTTCCCTTTTAGAGCCTGAGAACTTAAGGTCCCGTCTGAGTTCCTCTTTCTATCAATGCAGCTGCAGGCTATGCCATCTCTTACCTGATTGCTCCCTAGGCAGTATTCTCTCCTTCCAACCTCCAAGGTCATCCCTATCTAACCAGAGGTGGGTTTCACATCAGTTTACCACTGGTTCATCTTGCACGCACCCACTCGCTTTGTGAGTGTGCCCGCCTTCTGCGCATGTGGGCGGCCTTCCGTGCATATGCTTTATTTTTACACACAGCTTGCATGCATGCACATGGCTTATAAAATGTGGCTAAATGGGACGGCATAGAGCCAGGACAATGTGGGGAGGGGGAAGGTCACCACTACCGGTTCTCTTGGGCTGGTCTGAACCAGCTGAATACCACCTCTGTACCAGGGGTGGGTTTCAACCGGTTCACGGCGGTCCCCGCGAACCGTTTGGTCGGCGAACCTGAAAGTAAGTAACTTCCGGGAACGGCGAAGGGCCCACCCGCCTGCCTGTGCTCCTTACCGGTCTTTGAAGGCTTCTACGCTTCCACGCAGGCACATGGCACGTACAGCGCCTGCGCGACTCTCTGCGAGCAGCTGGATGGCACATACAGCGCCTGCACGATTCTCCGCGACCAGCTGGAGCATCACGCAGGCGCTAAGATGCATGCGTGAACTGCACGCGTGCATGAGGACACCACTGGGATTAGCAACCCACCACTGCTCTGTACCTAACATTACAAAGTCCTTCTGTAGTTTGAGAACATCCCACTTAGTCTCATGTAAACTTGCAGGAGAATTGAGGCCTTGTTGTTCATGGAAGTTATGGTACTCAAGAAAAGTACACTGTTTGAAAAGGGAATAGTGTTTAACTGACATATGAGAAGCCAAAGGATATTGAAAGCCCTCAGGGTCCATGGAGGAAAGGCATTATTTTAATCTACATGGCTCCTATGACCATATAAACAAAGTCTTAAGGTGAGCAATGCCTGTATAAAAAGGAGAGGATTTTCATGAGACAGTTGAAGCTAGAAGCATGACTTTTTGACCTCTTCCATGGACCTCACAGATCACAGAACACATAATTATATGATAAAAGGCAAGATTCTCAAATGACTTTTTTGTGTGCTAAGGGAATATAAAAAAATTGCAGCCAAAGCTCTCTCTCCTCCTCCCTCCCTCCAACCTCCCTCTCTCTTTCTCTCTCTCTCTCCCTCCTCCCTCCTTCTCTCTTTCTTTTTCTTTCTTTCTTTCTCATTCTTTCTTTCTCTTTCTTTCTGTCTCTTTCTCTTTCATTTTTTCTCTTGTTCTCTGTGTCTCTTTCTCTCACTCTCTCTTTCTCTCTCTCTCTCACTCTCTCTGTCTCTTTCTCTCTTTGCAAGGTAAATCTCTTTTTAGAGAAGACCTCCAACCAATCTAACATTTCAAGATGCCTTTTAAAAAATGTAGAGTCCATTTTTAGCTTAGCTTTAATAACTTCTATAAAGACGCGGGGATCATAAAAATCGGAAGAATACCTGATCCCATTTATCTATCAATGGCCCTGTCCTTGGAGTATCATGTTGAAAGAGATTGAACTCTACAAAACATCTAACATTGTGGTTTGAAATAACCCAAAGTTCAGCAAATACTTTCCATTACTTAAAAGAATTTTTAGAAAGCAGCGGAACCTATCTTTGAACCTCTTAGGCTGAAAGTAGCTCAGAATTATTTCCAAAAATCAATTAGCATCCCTCACACCCCTTCCCCTGTCCCAATAAAGAGCAACCCCCCCCCCAAAAAAAAATAAAGTACTTGCCATGACTATTTGTCGTGTCACTGATGACATTTGGCAGATGTTGAAGAGTTCCTAGGAGAATAATCTTCTCTCAAGTTTCGGAGAATCAAACCCCAAAATAACAGAGATGAAATCACTGGAGCTATTTTTAAAATGGCATGTGCATTTAGCTACAAGAGATATTTGTAAAAGGTCTGCAATAGGAAAGTTCTGTTAGCAAAGTTTACGCAGAAGTTAAATTGGTGCTGTGATCATGATTCCACATCAACAAGACTGAGAAACAGACGTATGGTTCTATCTGTGCAAGAATTTAGTTAAAGGTTAAGGTAAAGATTCCCCTCGCACATCTGTGCTAGTCGTTCCTGACTCTATGGGGCGGTGCTCATCTCCATTTCAAAGCTGAAGGGCCAGCACTGTCCGAAGATATCTCCGTGGTCATGTGGCCAACATGACTAAATGCCGAAGGCACACGGAACACTGTTACCTTCCCACCAAAGGTGGTCCCTATTTTTCTACTTGCATTTTTGCATGCTTTTGAACTGCTATGTTGCCAGAAGCTGGGACAAGTAACGGGAGCTCACTCCATTACAGCTAGGGATTCGAGCCGCCGAACTGCCGACCTTTCTGATCGACAAGCTCAACATCTTAGCCACTGAGCCACCTCTTAGAATTTAATTAGCTGTCCACAAATATAACAGTGTGTGTGGGTGGGGGGAGGGAATGTCTGCACTTTTTATAGATATTTGAAGAATCTGTTATTCATAAATTCAAGTGTGATCTGAATTGACTTAACAGTTTCTGGGGGAATATGAACATTTTATTTCCATACTGCCTGGAATTCAGAGGAATTCTTAGCTCAGACACCTGCTGGAATATATTACAGTTAAAAATGCATATTTTGCCATTTAAAAACTGTTAAGCATCGAAGGGAGTATGTTCATTTAACTTTCTAACCAAACCCAGGATTGTTGCTAAAATTCAAATGTATAAATAAGATCTCAGTTGAAGGACAGAAGAAGTGCTAAGGAGAACACTAACCTTGAACCTTTTTACTTGATGCCAAGCAGATAAAGCAACCCTCCATTTCAAATTCTCAAAGGTGCCCTTATTCTTTAGCTAATGAGGTGACTGTTTTAACACTAAGGCCTTGCCAGTCTCCAATTGCCTCAGGATATACGCTAGAAAGTCATTTTCCCAATTGCTCGTGGCATCTATTTTAACCACAGGAGAATGGCTACATGGAGCGATCTTGGGATGGAGCAATGAAGATGAGATTTGAAAGAGCGATGGGTCCATTGTAAACAATGGTTTGAGAAGGCATGTTTTGCAAATCTATGATTGCTGAGCATGTCCCTGGGAGCCTGGGGTTTTGGTTTTTTTTTTTTTTTTTTTTTTTGAATGAGAGATGCTAGCGCGAAGCCTTTTGTCCCCAACAATCTGGGTCCTCCTTTTACCGACATTGGAAGGACAGAAGGCTGAGCCAAACTTGAACCAGTCAGGATCAAACTGCTGGCAGTGGGCAGAGTTAATCTGCAATACTATATTCTAACCACTGGGAGGGAAAGAAAGAAGGAAGGAAGGAAGGAAGGAAGGAAGGAAGGAAGGAAGGAAGGAAGGAAGGAAGGAAGGAAGGAAGGAAGGGACTATAGCAATAACACTTAGACTTATATACCGCTTCATAGTGCTTTTACAACCCTCTCTATAAGCGATTTACAGAGTCAGCCTCTTACCCCCAACAATCTGGGTCCCTATTTTACCCACCTTGGAAGGATGGAAGGCTGAGTCAACCTTGAGCCAGTGAGATTTGAACTGCCGAACTGCAGCTAGCAATCAGTTGAAGTAGCCTGCAGTACCGCACTCTAACCACTGTGCCACCTCTGCTCTATTAGCTTGTAGAAAGCTTGCAATAAATCTTTATAGCCATTGAAACTGCCTGGATCTTCTGGTTTCTCTGGCACTTGACATCAACTTTACCAACTAGACCAGAAAGGAGACATGACTAGATAAACTAATTATACTTTCTTGTAAAGCTACAATAACAGAGTGAAAGTACAATTCTTCTGTCATCTCTTTAAAGCCAAAGGAACCAGGCAGGGTTCCTTCTGATCTTTTTGATCTGCCCATTGTGCAGCTGTGGGCTACACTGGCTTTTATCTAACCATTTCCTAGGTTCTCTTCAGTCTGTCTCCCAAGGTCTTTCCCACATACCATTACATAAAGGAAATGCTTCTCTGAAGACAGTATCCTCCATAACCGCCAAAGAGGAAGTGGTCCCAACTGAGAAGATGAAATTAACAATGTGATAGCTCCAGGTGTCATCTGGTTACAAAAGAGTGAGTAACAATACTTCATCCTACAGTTGTTGTAGAGGCATCCTGTAGAGCATCAGAAAACAATCAAATAATCTATCTCCCTCCCCCTTTCTCCCTTTGTCTCTCTCTCCCTCCCTCCCTCCGTTTCCTTCCCTCTTTCTCTTATTCTTTCTCTCCCTTTCTCTCGCTCTCCCTTTCTCCCTCTCTCCATCTCCATTTATATATCCCTCTTCCTCTCTTCATCCCTCCCTCTCTTTCTCCCTTTGTCTCTCTCTCCCTCTCTCTCCTTCTCCCTCTCCTTCCCTCTTTCTCTCATTCTCGCTGTCTCTCCCTTTCTCCCTCTCTCCGTCTCCATCTCTATATCCACCTCCCTCTCTCCCTTTCTCTCTCTCTCCCTCTCTCTCCCCCTCCCCTTTTCTCTCATTTTTGCTCTGTCTCTCCCTTTCTCACACTCTTTTTCCTTTTCTCCCTTTCTCTCCATCTCTGTCTCCCTCTCCCTCTCTCCATCCTGCCTCTCTCTCCCTTTGTCTCCCTCTCCTTCCTCTTTCTCTCTCTCTCTCTCTCCCTTTCTCTTGCTCTCACTCTCTCTTTCTCCTTTTCTCCCTTTCTCTCCATCTGTCTCCCTCTCCCTCTCTCCATCCTGCCTTTCTCTCCCTTTGTCTCCCTCTCCCTCCTCTCTCTCTCTCTCTCTCCCTTTCTCTTGCTCTCACTCTCCCTTTCTCCCTTTCTCCATCTGTCTCCCTCTCGCCCTCCTTCCATCACCCTCCTTCCACCCTCTCTCTGTCTCTCTGCAAGCTACTATGGCTAGGTAACTTGCAAGACAGTAGCAACTTTGGCCATCCTCCTGTTTCTGAGATTCCTGCGGCCGTATGGATTTAGCTGGATGAGAGAAGAACAGAGTCAGGCTGTCACAAGAGAAGGAATGTGAAATAACCTGGTAGCAGCAGGGGACGGGGGATAGAGGAAAACCTGCAGATGTCACTTTCTGCAGGGGAAGTGAATTGACCAGCTGCCTGCCAGAGAACATCAGAGAGGGATCATCCACCGGCAATCTGTCTGATTGAGTGAAATCATTTGTATGTTCCTCCATTGCCAGATCATGTCAGTTATCCAGCAGGAAAAAAAAAACGGGGAGGAAGCTACGCCTCTGAGTTCTGTATTTTCAGCCTCCCTGACATTTCTGTCCAGCGGTTTCCAAACTTATGCTTCCTTTAACTCCCACACTTTCAAAGGAAAGTGGAGTTTCTTCCACCCTCCCCATCCAAAAAGGGATGACACGTGTTATTAAGAATTTTTTTAAAAAAAAACCTAAGCTGTAATTTAATGATATTCAGGAAGACTAAAAGCAGCACTAACCCATCCCAAAAAAAAACCACCCCTACCAAAATACGCCAGCCGCCAAAGAAGAAAATGACCACGCTAAAAAGCGAAGCATTTTCAAATAAACCCAGATCAGCGCATGGCTAATGGAAAGCAGACGGCTGCTGTTCCTTCTCAGATACATTATCTCAAAGTTTCAAAGCCTGCCTGCTTTAAGAAGCACATTTCATAGAAAAGAGCGCAGCAGGGGAAAAAAAATAGAGTGATAGATAGGATTGGATGCTGAGTTTCTTTTCAGGAAAGCCAACTCTATCAAGCCTCCAGTTTAATTTCGCTCAGTCTTTGGGTAAATAAGCGTGACCTCGGCTAGGAATTTAAAACAGAAATGCCATGCAGAAAACATCAATCGGGAGGAATTGGTGTGATAGGTTTTGGACCCCTCTCCATCTCTCTCTCTCTCTCTCTCTCTCTCTCTCTCTCTCTCTCTCTCTCTCTCTCTCTCTCTCTCTCTTTCTCTGTCTCTCTGTGTATCTCTGTCTTTCTGTCTCTCTCTGTCTCTCTGCCTGTCTCTCTTTCTGTCTGTCTCTCTCTTTCTCTGTCTCTCTGTCTCTCCCTGACTCACTCTGTCTCTCTCTGTCTCTGTCTTTCTGTCTATCTCTTTCTCTCTGCCTGTCTCTCTATCTCTCTCTTTCTCTCTGACTCTCTCTCTCTGTCTTTCTCTGTTCTCTTTCTCTATTTCTCTCTCTGTCTCTCCCTGACTTTCTCTCTCTCTCTGACTCTCTGTGTCTTTCTCTCTGACTCTGTTTGTGTGTGTGTGTGTGTGTGTGTTTCTTTCTCTGTCTCTCTGTCTATCTCTGTCTTTCTGTCTCTCTCTGTCTCTCTCTCTCTCTGTCTCTCCCTGACTCTCTCTCTCTCTGACTCTCTGTGTCTTTCTGACTCTGTCTCTCTCTCTCTGTCTCTCTCTCTCTCTCTGTGTTTCTCTCTGTGTGTGTCTCTCTGTCTCTCTCTGTTTCTGTCTCTCCCTCTCTGTCTCTCTCTTTCTGTCTTTCTCTCTCTGTCTCTCTCTCTCTCTCTCTCTCTCTCCCCAATTCGCATTGCAGCTAGACTTTTTGTGTGTGCATGCTCTCGACTGCTCTGCATTCCAAGCATGTAGAGTGGAAAAACTAGTGATTTTCATGTTTTGTAGTATGGTCATGCAGTCAAAACAAAATTATGTCTTTCTAGCTGGGGAAAAAAAAACATTCCCAGGAGGAATATTAGAAAGAAATAGAACAAATCAAGCAAACTCCAGGCTAGATAAAACAATTTGGAATATAGTATGATGCATAGCCTTAATTAGGTTTCAGAAAAAACAGAGTAGGGACACACAATTCTATACTTATGATCTACCAGCAGAGAGGCTATCTCATTTCGCAGAAACTATCCTGTAGCTGTAGGAAGGCCTGGCCTACCAATTTATTCACTTATTTATTGCAATTATTTCAACCGGGCTTTCCATGATAACAATCCTTTTCAAAGGGTTTTTCGAGGCAATCTTTTTAAAAAATGGCAATGCATTTACAATAAACATACTTTAAAAGCAAATAAATGAAATGGTTTGGGGACCTTCCCCTGGTTGGTAACAATGGCCTAGAGCCATAGATGCCCTTTTTCTTTCTTCCCTCCAGAGTTATAGGATTGCTTTACGGAATCACAATCAGGGCTCCATTCATAGTCCCAAGCATTCCACGAAAATCGAATCTGCACAGTTCTATTTTGTATACTTTCCCAGAAAGTATAGCCTGATCCATTTTTTTCTCTTAAGGGAGAATCAGGGAAAAATTCCATTCAACCTGACTGGTTCTCAAATCAGTTTTCAGCCAACTCCTGAAAAATTCTAGAGAGAGTAGAATAGGATAGAATATAGAATGGAATGGAATAGGGAATAGAATATGGAATGGAATGGAATGGAGTGGAGTGGAGTGGAGTGGAGTAGAGTAGAATAGAATAGAATAGAATAGAATAGAATAGAACAATGGAATAGAATAGAACAATGGAATAGAATAGAATAGAATTAATATTGGAATGAAGAATGGAATGGAATAGAATAGAATAGAATACAACAGAACAATGTAATGGAATAGAACAGAATACAGAAAATGAATAGAATAGAATATAGAAAATGAATAGAATAGAACAGAACAATGGAATGGAATGGAATAGAATAGAATAAAATAGGGAAATGGGAATTGGGAAAGGAAATGGAAATCAAATGGAAATAGAAATCGAATGGAATCGAAATCAAATGGAAATAGAAATAGAAATAAAATAGTACAATTACAATTACAATTAGAAATCGAAATCAAATGGAAATAGAAATTGAATGGAAATAGAAATAGAAATGAATAGAATAACAGCGTTGGAAGGGACCTTGGAGGTCTTCTAGTCCAACCCCCTGCCCCCCAGCAGGAGACCCTACACCACTTCAGACAAATGGTTATCCAACATCTTCTTAAAAACTTCCAGTATTGGAGCATTTACAACTTCTGGAGGCAAATTGTTCCACTGATGAATTGTTCTGTCAGGAAATTTATCCTTAATTCTAGGTTGAAGAAGAGAAGATAGCTATTCATTCATTCATCCATGCATCCATCCATGCATCCATCCATCCATTTCTTAAAATAAAGTTTCAAAGTCCCTGAAGTCCCATTAAAACTTGATTCCGTTCCCCTTCCACCCACCATTGGGCCTGCCTGGGAATACCCTCTGTAAACAGCCTCATCACAGACCCAGAACAGATGTGTAAAAAATCCTCCCCAATTACCCAATGAACGACCCATGGGTGTGCACTCCCTTAGTCACCGGGAGAACTTTTACAGCAGCCTTTTTTTTTGGCAGTTGAAGCAACAGCCTGGCTGCAGGGAGCAAAGACAAGAAAACTAATGGGAAAAATTCTAAGCACTTGAGGTACCTTATTGATTTTAGCCTGCCGGAATGCATTCGAGACACAAGCAAAGATTGCTGAAATGTCCAGATTAAGAAAGTCAGTGAAAGGGCAAAGCAGGTGTGTATGTGTGTGAGAGAGAAGAGGGGGTGGTTGGGTGGGCTGATGGTTCTGATTTGCTGCCTTGATAATCTCAGTAATCGACTTTGACAGTTGATGCATAGATCCTCTGCCTTTTTCTCTAAACACAATTTATATATATAAAAAAAGATTTACTCCCTCCAGGGGGTGTGGGTAATGGGGCTTCTGTGATGCAAAATAACCTTGATCTTGCAGTTAAAGCAATGATATTGTCTTTTTTTTCCTCTCCCCTGATTAGATCCTCTGGGTATTATGGCAAACACATCTATTCGCTCTTCTTGATGTGCCTGTATAATTTCCCTTAATGTTAATTGGAACTACAGAGAGAAGAGACCTTGTGTTGGTTTTCCTGGCCTTGTGCTACTCCCCGCTGTGGTGAAAGGCTGTGATTATTCACAACCACTGCTTTGAACACTTGCTTAGCTCTGAAAGAAGGCTGGTATCTCAGATTTTGTGGACTTGGGGAGGGAAAAGGAAAAAAAAAGAGAAAAGAAATGAAACAGATTCACAGGGTAGCTAGGAAAAAAAAATGGGGCTGGACCTCACTTTTGTAGCTGGCTGTCAAAACAAACCACATGAAAATGGATAGAAGGGAATATTTGTAGCTCGGGATTGAATTGCGAGTGTCAGGAAATGAGGAAGCGAGCCTGTTCAAATATTGTGAGTCTATTCCATGCTAGCTCTCTACAAGAATCCGAACTGCTAACCATCAAAGCAAATTGGCAGTAGATAAGAGTCAATGGAATTCAAGGTTGGACGTAGATCTCTTGTGGGCATGAAGGAACTCAAGACTGATGGTGCATTTGACTCCTCCCACGGGTTCAGCCTGGTCATCTCCTACAGTGGGGTCCTTAGTGCTCTCTGTGTTTGGTTATTTTCTTGCATACGTTTCATTAACCAACTAGGTAATATCAGTGCTAGAAGGGAGAGGGATTTGCTCTCTTGTTATATACCATATTTTTCAGACTATAAGATGCTCCTGACTATAAGACACATGTAGCTTTTGGAGAGGATTTCATTATCCAACTAGGCAACATCATCAGTGCTAGAAAGGAGTGGTGTCCACTTCAAGAAAACAACCAACTAAGTCCACAAACCGTGTGGATATTCAATGAAATTTCACCCTTTGGAGAGGGTAGAATTTGGTTAATTTTTTTATGACACTTAGAATTTCAGATAGTCCTTGGTTAAAGTCCCTAATAAATAAAGGTTCCCTCGCACATATGTGCTAGTCATTCCTGACTCTAGGGGGTGGGGCTCATCTCTGTTTCAAAGCCGAAGAGCCAGCACTGTCCGAAGACATCTGCGTGGTCATGTGGCCGGCATGACTAAATGCCAAAGGCGCACGGAACGCTGTTACCTTCCCACCGAAGGTGGTTCCTATTTTTCTACTTGCATTTTTACATGCTTTCGAATTGCTAGGTTGGCAGAAGCTGGGAGAAGGAACGGGAGCTCACTCTGTTGTGCGGCACTAGGGATTCGAACCGCCGAACTGCTGACCATTCTGATCGACAAGCTAAGCTAAGTGTCTTAGCCACTGAGCCACCATGTCCCTAATGTCCCTAATGTGGACCAGAAATTCCGTTGCTAAGAACTTTGGTTACAAAGCAAAAATCATGTGACCATGTCGATTTAAGGTGACAATTCTAGCACTTCCAATTGCTATTGTAAAGCAAAGCACTCCTAGTTGTTAAGCACAATGGTGTGTAACCGTGACTTACAGCTTCCTGCCAGCTTCCCCATTGATGTTGCTTGTTGGATACCAGCTGGGATGATTACAAATGTCAACCATGGGATATTGTGACCATCGCACATGTGTGCCAGTTGCTGAGCACTGAAATCAGGATCACATGGCCACTGGATTGATGCAAAGACCACAATTTCGAGGACCAGTGATAAAGTCTTCTCACTTAGAGCTCTTGTAACTTCAAATGTTTATTGAACAAATGGTTGTTAACCAAGGACCAACTTTAACGCTTGCATTAATTGAGGATTGGGCTGAGGCTGGGCCAAACTTGGACAACTGCATGTGTTTTTCTCTAATCTTCTTGCTGGAGGTTCACTAACAGAGAAAATGCTGATATCCCACAATATTCCCGTGCGTGATACTGATTTTCTTGAGCCAATTTTGCACCCAGCCTGAGCAGTTTTCATTTTCTACTCAGTTCCATGTTTAATAACAGAAACACACCTGCCTTTGTCAATATATTTGACTAGACAAGGTATTCTGCTCATAGTGGCATGCTTCTAAAGTTTTCTGCCTTATATAGCAACCCATCCAATCATATCCATCTCAGCATGAAGGTTGAACATGCTACTCTCACTGTTTTGCTTGTTTAATTTTGCCTCTTTAGAAGAACGACAACATATGTTTGCATTTACAAAGAGGCAAGTGGTATTTAAGAAAATAAAAGAAATGTTCTGGTTTTCTACCTCAAAAAAAAAAACAGTTAAAAGACAGCAAGATAATATCCAACGGCTGCTCCATATTTATTGGGATTTTTTTTCCCAAAGGAAATGAAAGCTTGTCAAAGATAAAAGGAAGATATAAAGCATATTTGCTGTATCTTGTGGCCATCACCAGTGGGACAAGAAAATTCAAACTTCTCTATCACGAAGGGAACAGATTTCTCCAGAAAGACAATGTGTAAGAAGATCACATGAAGTGTTAATACCACTTTATAAGGCCTTGGTAAGGCCACACTTGGAATACAGCATCCGGTTTTGGTTGCCACAATGTAAAACGATGTTGAGATTCTAGAAAGAGTGCAAAGAAGAGCAACAAAGATGATTAGGGGACTGAAGGTCAAAACATATGAAGAACAGTTGCAGGAACTGGGTACGTCTAGTTTAATGAAAAGAAGGACTAGGGGAGACATGATAGCAGTCTTCCAATATCTCAGGGGCTGCCACAAAGAAGAGGGAGTCAAACTATTCTCCAAAGCACCTGAGGGCAGAACAAGAAGCAATGGGTGGAAATTAATCAAGGAGAGAAGCAACTTAGGACCAAGGAGATATTTCCTGACAGTTAGAACAATTAATCAGTGGAACAACTTGCCTACAGAACTTGTAAATGCACCAGCACTGGAAGTTTTAAAGATTGGACAACCATTTGTCTGAAGTGGTGTAGAGTTTCCTGCCTAAGCAGGAGGTTGGATTAGAAGACCTCAAGATCCCTTCCAAGTCTTCTCTTCTCTTCTCTTCTCTTCCATTCCATTCCATTCCATTCTTATTTCTATTCCTATTCTTTCTGTCTCTTCTCTTCTCTTCCCTTCCCTTCCCTTCCCTTCCATTCCATTCCATTCCCTTCCCTTCCATTCCATTCCATTCCATTCCATTCTATTCTATTCTATTCTATTCTATTGAAGTAAGTTAGAAAAGGTCACTAATGGAATTGAATAGCCTTATGGCCAGTTATCTAATTCAGAAATGTTACAAAGGAAAAGCTGGAGATTCAGTGAACTGAGCCCTAACTCCCACAAAGGAACAAGTAAATCCCTAGCCAACAATCTTCCCATATTCTCCTGAACCTTGGAGAGAACCTGTTTAATATGCAGCCACCACGATGGTCCAGCACACAGAACTCTTTATGTCGATTTGAAATCATAAAAAAAGTAGACTGGAAAAAAATCTCCTGTCATTTCGTGTTCTTTCTGGCTTAGCCTGACACGGCACACTCTAAAGTTAATGACTTCTTTAAAAAAATGAGCAGGCTCATTTGATAAAGTCAGACATTTTTTTTATGTATATTAAGGTGAAGGAACCAGCCGAGTTGAAAACAATGGAGGAGAAGAGGAAAGTAAAAGAACCACAATTCTTAATTGGGCTTCTAGTCTTCCAGACAATGAATATATATTCAAGCATGCACGCGCGCGTGCACACACACACACACACACACACACACACACACACACAGAGATGTAAAACAAAATGACTTTTAATCCACTCTTTCCTATACTGGGTGACTGTGTCTTTAAATAATGCCTTTTTTAAAACAATAGGTTTTTAAAAATATATTTACTAGATAACTTGTGTCCTATTGGGTCATTGTTTCAGATATATTTCCTTGCCCCTAAACTGAGAAACAGAAATACCAAGAGTGGATAAAACAGCAGTGGAGTAGGAGCAATCTCTGGCTTTGCAATTGAATTTCCTTGTAGGAAACTGGCATGGAGCATTGGAAATGTCCCTTCCTTTCCCTTTCCCCCTTGTTCCATTCCTTTCTTTGCCATGATGCCTTGCCTTGCCTTGCCTTGCCTTGCCCTTGCCTTGCCCTGCCCTGCCCTGCCCTGCCCTGCCTTGCCTTGCCCTGCCCTGCCCTGCCTTGCTCTTGCCTTGCCATTGCCATTGCCATTGCCATGCCTTGTCTAGCTTGCCTTGCCTTGCCTTGCCTTGCCCTGCCCTTGCCTTGCCCTTGCCCTTGCCTTGCCTTGCCTTGCCTTGCCTTGCCTTGCCATTGCCATTGCCATTGCCTTGCCTTGCCTTGCCTTGCCTTGTCATTGCCTTGCCTTGCCTTGCCTTGCCTTGTCATTGCCTTGCCTTGCCTTGCCTTGCCTTGCCTTGCTCTTGCCTTGCCTTGCCTTGCCTTGCTCTTGCCTTGCCTTGCCTTGTTCTTCCTTGCCTTGCCCTTGCCTTGCCTTGCCTTGCCCTTGTCTTACGATTGCCTTGCCTTGCGTTGCCTTGCCTTGCTTTGCCCTTGCCTTGTCATTGCCTTGCCTTGCCTTGCTCTTGCCTTGCCTTGCTCTTGCCTTGCCTTGCCTTGCTCTTGCCTTGCATTGCCTTGCCCTTGCCCTTGCCCTTTTCCTTGCCCTTGCCATTCTGAGTTCTTTTTTTGTCTTCTGTTCAATCTCTCCAAACCCCTATCAATTTGAAGCAATTCTTATTTTCTTGAGCTATGACAGTTGTCTTCCCCAATTCAAAGAGGGTGAGCGACAGTGACTTATTTTTATTTGAGGATGTCTCTTATGCACAGGCGCCATCAAATAACTTAACCCACCCACCCAAGTTTCTTCTAGTCTCATGTAGTTGCTGCGTAGCATAATCCATTCAGAGGAATCAAGTGAGGAAAAATGTGACATATAAGCAATAGGATTTAGACTTATATACCACTTCACAGTGCTTTTACAGGCCTCTCTAAGCAGTTTACAGAGTCAGCCTCTTGCCCCCAACAATGTGGGTCCTTATTTGACCCACCTCGGAAGGATGGAAGGCTGAGTCAACCTTGAGCTGGTGAGCTTTGAACTGCCGAACTGCAGCTAGCAGTCAGCTGAAGTAGCCTGCAGTACTGCACTCTAACCAATGCGCCACCTTGGCTCTATGACCTGTAAGCCTCTTATTAGCCTAACAGTTAGTTAAGAGAAATAATTGCGTTATGCACCCAGATACATGTTTCTACTGATTGCACCCTCAACGTGTAGGCAAGCAAAATGTTTCATTCTCACTTGCTTTTCCATGAAGACGGACTTTTGGCTTCAACTGTTCCTTCCCTGCCCTATGTTTCTTTGATTTCCTGTGGTTGCCATTTTAATTTCATTCTTTTTTAAAAAAAAAATCAGTTTGTATGTTTTGATTGTTCACTATGATGGGGCATCATAGCAATAGAAATTACCCTTAAAGGAAGTTTTGACAACAATTGATTGTTGCCTTATCTTTGTGCCATTTGTTATCAGCCTAGCTGCCAACTCATTGCAGACAGTGTGTTTATCTTGATGAGATAATACTCGGTGGACACCATCACACAAGAGTCACAAATTGGAAGACTGTGTAATTTTCCAAAGGGTTAACCCCTCGAGGCAAACAGCATCAAACCAGATAGCAAAACGAAAGCAACGTTAGATGGACAGATCTATTTATGGGATTATAAACAAGCAGCCATAACTTTTAACTTATTTGTTGAAACAGGCTTAGAGGTGATGGTGAATCAGTTGAGTCCTGGCTGTACACTTCTACAACTTTGGGGGTTCAGCATGTTTTTGTGTGGGACTTACAACACTCAATAGTAAACCATATTTAGTTTAGTATGTCATACAAGCCTGTTGTGGCCCAGCAGGAGCTGTTGGAGCTGCCACAAGACTCTGACAGTGAGGGGCCCTATGAGTTGGCTCTGGAGGATGTGGAGGAGCCTGGATAGGGTTCCAACTCTGAGCAGGATGCAGAGAAGCTGGTTGGCCACCAGGAGGCACCTGAGCCTTGGACCAGTGGGGAGGAGACAAGGGAGTGTGATCCTGACGTCATGCATTGGAGCAGTGGGGAAGAGACAAGGGAGTTGGTCCTGGATGCCCGGCAACGGAGAGCTAATAGGCGTAAAGAACAGTTGTGCAGTTACACGAGATAATTGCACTCAGCTGGTGATAATTAGGCTCCTCTCAAGACTATAAAAGGAATGATTGTCCACACGCTCATTGCAGGAGTCAACGTATTGACTAGAGCTGGAGAACTCTCGTGGCTAGCTTGGCAGGCTGGATTGCTACCAAGGTCAGTCTGTGCTGGATTGCTGCCAAGGTCTGCTCTGTGCTGGACTGCTGCCAAGGTCCTGTCTGTGTGTTAATAAATCCTTGAAGTATCTTTGTCTCAGCGTGCTTTGGTGTGTGAAGAGGGGGGGGGGCGTCAGAACACAAGCCTAAACCATGTGTTCAGATTTAAAGATTAACTTTAACATACAATTGTCCCAAATGTGTTTTTTTTTACCAAAAGGCAACTGGAGTTCTTGTTTTTTGCTTGAAGATTCATTTCATTTCATTTTATTTGTCTTGTATGCCGCCCAGTCCCGGAGGAGTCCGGGAGGCTCACAACAGACAAGGGAAAGGGGATAAATAGACAAGACAACATTTTTTTTAAAAAAAGGCGCAACATTCACAATTTCCGTGGGGCTGGGTATTTCACAAGCCCCCCCCGGCCTGCTGGAGCAGCCAGGACTTGGTGGCTTTGCGGAAGGCCAGGTGGGTAGCATGTTTTGCTTCTCATCCAAGAACAGATAAGTTTTGAACGGAAGAAACCTCTGGGATGAGAAGTGAAATGTCTTCAAAGGAAAAAACCATAAAGTCCTGTTGCCTCTTGAAAAAGTACCTTTGGGACAACCATAACCTGGATGACTGAGAGTCTCCATAGATGTTTAACATACCATTCAAACTCCAAATGTAACTTCTGACTTCCCATCTTTGGCCTAAAAAGAGAAACAAATAATAGAATAGAACAGAATCCTTTATTGGCCAAGTGTGTTTGGACACCCAAGGAATTTGTCTTTGGTGCAGATGCTCTCAGTGTACACAAAAAGACAAGATATATTTGTCAAGAATCATAAGGTGCAACACTTAATGATAGTCATAGGGTACCGTGGCACGACAAAACCGCGGTCCACTAAAGTGCGCCCGATTAAAGCGCGTCGCTGACGTCAGCAGCAGCGCGACAACAACGACCGTGGAGAAAAAAGGGCGCTTTAAAAAGCGCTTTGAAAGCAAGCCGATTCACATTAAGGTAAGGGTTAGGTTTAGGGTTAGGTTTAGGGTTAGGTTAAGGGTTAGGGTTAGGTTTAGGTTTGGTTTAGGGTTAGGTTAAGGGTTAGCGTTAGGTTTAGCGTTAGGTTAAGGGTTAGGTTTAGGGTTAGGTTTAGGGTTAGGTTAAGGGTTAGGTTTAGGGTTAGGTTTAGGATTAGGTTTCGGGGGGTTAGGTTTAGGTTTAGGGGTTAATTTTAGCTTTAGCGCTCATAGCGTGCTTTTTTCGTCGCACTGTGATGACGTCAGGTACGCGGTTTCGTCGAGCGCGCTTTAGTCGAACGCGGTTTTGTGGTGGAACCATAGAGTACAAATAAGCAATCAGGAAACAATATCAATATAAATTGTAAGAATACAAGCAACAAATTACAGTCTCGCAGTCATAAGTGGGAGGAGATGGGTGGTAGGAACGATGAGAAGACTAATAGTAATAGTAATGCAGCCTTAGTGGATAGCTTGATAGTGTCGAGGAAATTATTTGTTTAGCAGAGTGATGGCTTTTGGGAAAAACTGTTTTTGTGTCTAATTGTTCTGGTGTGCAGTGCTCTATAGCATTGTTTTGAGGTTACGAGTTGAAACAATTGTCCAGGATGTGAGGTGTCTGTAAGTGTTTTCAAAGCCCTCTTTTTGACTCATGCAGTGTACAGGCCCTCAATGGAAGGCAGGTTGGCAGTGGTTGTTTTTTCTGCAGTTCTGATTATCCGTTGAAGTCTGTGTCTGTCTTGTTGGGTTGCAGAGCCAAACCAGGCAGTTTATGGAGGTGCAGAGGACAGGCTCAATAATTCCTCTGTAGAACTGAATCAGCAGCTCTTCGGACAGTTTGAGCTTCCTGAGTTGGCGCAGAAAGAACATTCTTTCTTGTGCTTTTTTGATGACGTTTTTGATATTAGGTGTCCATTTAAACAGTAATCAGAAGAAGACACAGTCCCATTAGATCCTCCGCGGAGTTGATCTTTGGCCATTGAGATAGATGGATAGATGGACAGATGGACAAATGTAATAGAAATGTACATAGACTAGCACTGGACTAGACAACAGTAGATTCCAGATGTTTTGACCTTCACCTACTATTTGTTGGTAATATCTTGACGATTAATATCAGCAATCCAAAACATCTGGAATGTGTTTAATTGTCAACCTCCAGAATAATGGAACAAGATTTTGATTGCAAGCAAAGTACATCCATGCACCTTGGTGCTTTTTTATATATTTCTTTGCTTTTATTTACTTTTCACCACAATCCAGAAATACCTCAGTGCTTCTGACTCGTGTGCAAAAATCCCCCTGCAAAACTGAAGGATATTCAAGAGTTCAGAGGCGTAGAGTCACAATTAAAAGATCCGCAGTTTAGTTAAAATAAAAAAATATAGGAAGATGATATGATATGCCCTTAGTGAAGCGAAACTCTCCAAGCCATAAAGCAGCTTGTTCCACTATCTGATATCTCATAAAATCAGGAAGTAAAACATCTCCTCGGGAAGTAAAATGCCTCCACATCTTGGTACACCTTCTTTAAAATTAATCCAATTTAATTACCCTTTTCTAAAATGTGGTGCCCAGAACTGGACACAGTTTCTCCAAAAGGAATCAGATCATGGCAGAATAGAAGAAAACAGTTCCTTTCCATGGTCTGCAATGTTCAAAAATCATTGAAATGTTGACTAAGAGTTCTAGGCGTTGAAAATTATTTGTTTAGCTCTTACCTGAAGTTTAGTGGTTGAAAAACTCCTATGATACCAGTAAAGGAGAATCTTCGTAGCTCAGGGTTGAAATGAGGAGTTCTGGCAGCTCTCTGAGCTTGGTTGTTTTCTTACAGATGTTTCTTTACCCAATCTAGATAACATCTTCATGGATAATGTTACTTAGTTTGGTTAATGAAATGTCTGCAAGAAAACAACCAAGCTCAGAGAGCATCAAGGATCCCTCAAACACCAATAGTCAGGGTTCCATGTAATAGATCCATTGCAAGCAAAACTCCGAGACAGGTAGATTCCTCAAAGAACAGCTTATCTGGATGTATCATATTGGCACATGTCTGGTGAACACCAACTCTGAAGGGCATCTCGGTTTTCACCAGTGGTGGATTCCTCTCCCCGTCGCTACCGGTACGGGGCTCACGGGGCCATGTGTCCTTTCACTCCACCATCCCTGCGACACCCAGCTGCTTATCGGAGCTCATGCAGGCGCCACATGCTGTGTGCGTGTGCGCAATTGGCCGGTTGCTTTAAAAACTGGTATAGGACGCAGGCAGGTGGGTCGCCGGAACCCACCACTGGTTTTCACCTAAATAAAAGTACAAGTTTTTTTTAACCCAATCCCGAACAATCAATCATATGGCCCAATCAATGTAGCATCTGCTGCAGGGTTGGGCTGCTATAGGTTTGGCCAGGTTTGGAAGAGCTCATAGGTAACATTATGGCTGGTTTGGAGAACCTCCAAATCCCACCCCTGGCTGGCCCTGCCCACCTCTCCCCTCCCCTCCCAAGAATCTCCATGTGGCCAGTTTTGGATGTGAGATGAGTGTAGGGCCCACACAGAAGCTCAGGGAGGGGGGAAATGGGCTTCCTGGAAGGCCTCGGGAACCAGGGAGAGGTAGTTTTTGCCCTCCCAGAGGCTTGAGGAATCCCTCGGAGCCTGGGGAAGGTGAAAACTGTCCCCCCCCCACCATGGTGCAGGAGGCTGACTAGGCCATGTCCATCATGGCCACGCCCACCCAGCAACTGGGCAGAGAACCCGTTGCTCAAATTTTTGAAGCCCACCCCTGATCTGCTGTTCTGGTGACATCACTCTTCCTTCCACCGGCCAGGAGTGAGAATGTCCTTGGTTCTCAAGAGAAAGCATTTTGTTTTGACTACACATCCCCAGCTATCTCTAATCCTCCCCTCCTTATCCCTTGCTCCACTGTGGCAACAATGAAGTTCCAAGATGGCTTCGCTTTGGTCAGCTTCCGGGTTGACACCTATAATTATTCCTCCATTTGGGAATTTGAATACAAAGAAAAGTCATAGATTTTTTTCTTCCAAACACCCTTGTGCCATGTACCCTATCATCCCATCTACGATGTCCTTCCAGGGAACTCTGCATTAATTCATAGTCTTTAATTTTCTTAGCAGCGCACAGTTACACCAACAGTAACATTAACATTGAAGGGAGGATCTGCTCAGATTTTATTCTGTTCATCGCACCGTTGTTGCCTGGAGACACGCTAAAAATTTATTTATTTATTTCAGGCGACCTCCAATTGAACGGCTTCTATTATTTAAATTGACGGGAAAGCATTTATGTCAGCGAAGAACAAAACGGCGTTTCAGGTAGGAAGTTGCTTGGCTAAAACGACTCCTGTTTTAAGCATTCTTCATCCAGTGAGGAATTAAAACTCAAATGCGCGAGTAAATTACCTCTGGTTCCAAATAGGATGCTGCAAATGACATATTGCATTTCCAGGCACAATAAGCTGATGTGTGTTTTAACTGATAGGTTTCTACTCGCTTGCCATCCATAGATAATTGGAAGATGAATATGATTTTGGCAAAAATCACAGCACACAGTATAAAATTGCTAAGCAGAAGGGGAAGAAAATTAATACGATGCTTGGTCAAAAGGAAAGAAAAAGAATGGAATGATTGCATATCTGCAAATATTATGGTTACGCTTTACATAAATCATGCACATATTTAAGTAAGCCTTGCATGTTACGTAACTCTGCATTTCTTCTGGGGGCTGCAGCTGCTGCTAATTCTTTGGAAATTTATTTATTTAAAAAATGTATTACTGGAAAAAATGGATTGACTATATACAAAACAAATACGGGACTAAGAAATTCCAGATAGCCTATGCTTAAGATCAGGAATAATTTAAACTGTTCAAAGTTAGTGCAACAGGAAGAAGCTGAGTTCAATGTAGAGATGTTATTAACTTCTTTTTTTAAATTTCTTTTGTCTCAATATATTTTAGACTGTGTTTGTTAAAAATCTATACCGTGTACGGGCTCTGGGAAGTCGGGGGCGGGAGGGAGGTGGGGTGTTAGGGGAGATGGTGGGGGGAGGGGGGATATATACTATGTGTTAGATTTCAATGTAATGCGATTTCACATGTATACTGTTTCTCTTTAATTTCTCTGTAAAAATAGGACAAGCTGAATATATTGACATATAGTAGAAATACACCAAGGGAAGGAGTAGTGGGATAGAAGAAAGAGGGGTAGAGAGGGCGGGAGAGAGGATGGGAGGGAGGGTGAGAAGGAAGGGAGGGAGTGTACCGGGAGAGAGGAGTGGTAGAGGGGGAGGGGAAGTAGCGTAGAGGGGAATGATGGAGGGAAGATGGAAAGTTGGAGGGGGGTGGAAGAAAGAGGTGTATGGAGGGTCAAAGAGGTATATTGTGTTTCTATTTGGGGGGGTATTGTTGACAAGAGGGCTGTGATTATTGTTTAATGTTGTATGGCCCCGGTTATGCACAGTATATATGTGACTGTATGAAAATGAAAAATGGAAAATAAAAACACATTTTACCCAGTTTTTTAAAAAAAGTATTTGCTGCCCAACTCCTATCCAATGAATCTTTGACCAATTTTAAGACAACCAATTGCAATTATGTCCTTTCTTGTTTCTAAGGAGTTCTTAGCGTTGACTAAATAGTGGGTCTGTATCTTCACACTGTTTATTCCCAGGGCTTTAAGAAGGCATTGTTAAGGCAACCAAAAAAAAAAAAAAGAAGAAGTGTGGTGACCTCTGAGAGTATAGACTTTACTGCCCATCGATTTCAACTAACATGGTTAATGCCGAAGGTCCTACTTTCCAAAACATCTCAATGATGCTACATTGCCCTGTCATAGCAGTCAAGCTTGTAAGATATAAGAAATCCATAAGGCACACAGAGACAGATGGCTTAGAAATAACTGTGGAAGAGAAGGTTTGACTTATTTCCTTGAAAATGACTACAGACGGTCCTTACCTTGCAACCATGAGTGGGAACAGAAATTGCATTGCTAAGCCTGGCAGTTAAATGGCTTATATCCGATTTAAAAAAAAATCTTTTTGGCCACAGTTGTTAAGTGAATCCGTGTGGTGGTTAAGTGAGTCCACTTCCCACATTGACTTTCCTTGTCAGAGCTTGGCTGGGAATGTGAGAATAGAATTGGAATGGGAATTGGGAGAATGGAATGGAACGGGATAGGATAGGGTAGGGTAGGGTAGGGTAGAGTAGAATAGAATAGAATAGAATAGAATAGAATAGAATAGAATAGAATAGAATAGAGACTGGAATAAATAGAGAATAGAGAGTAGAGTAGAGTAGAGTAGAGTAGAGTAGAATAGAATAGAATAGAATAGAATAGAATAGAATAGAATAGAATAGAATAGAATGCTTGAGCAGGTGACTGGGCTAGAAGACTTCCAAGGTCCTCTCCAGATTCTATTCTATTCTATTCTATTCTAAATTTAGGACTCTCCTGTAGTGGAAAAACTGTTGTATATCTGTTTCAAGTCCAATAGGTAAAGGTTCTCCTTGCACATATCTGCTAGTCCTTCCCTACTCTAGGGGGCAGTGCTCATCTCCGTTTCAAAGCTGAAGAGCCAGCACTATCCAAAGACATTCTCCGTGGTCATATGGCTGGCATGACTAAATGCCGAAGGTGCACGGAACGCTGTTACCTTCCCACCAAAAGTGGTCCCTATTTTTCTTGCATTTTTACCTGCTTTCAAACGGCTAGGTTGGCAGAAGCTGGGACAAGTAACAGGAGCTCACTCCATTACGCGGCACTAGGGAATCGAACCATTGATCTGCTGACCTTCTGATAGGCAAACTCTGTGCCTTAGCCACTTAGCCACTGCGTCCCTTCAATTCCAAGAGTGCCAACCAAATAGTGAGACTCTACATCTGTTGAATTTAAGGCAAATCCAAGTGAAAAGTGCCTAATTGTATCCAAAATACCGAATTTCCTTACGTTGTGTACAGCCAGCTCAACGAGGAAGAACTAAACACACCTATTTAGCGAAGCCATGCAAACTGTTCCCAAGGATGGAGGGGGGAAAACTCCCTCTGCATTAATAAACAGAATTAACATTTTAATGAAAATTTCTTTCTATGCCCCTATCCTTTCAAAGCTCACTTTGTTTATGATGCTAGAGGAAGAAATATGAAATGAACCATTTTGGGCCCCATCGTCAAGCAATTGATGTCCTCTCCCTTTTATTTGTTTGTTTGTTTGTTTGTTTATCTTTTTGACATTGTTGCCTTCGCTCTTACATGGCTCTTTCCATGAAAAAAAAACTTGTTTCAATCTTCCTGTTTAAAAAGAAAAATCAATCTTTTAAAAAAAAATAACTGATTTGATTTGATTTGATTATATTTATATGCTGCCCTTTTCCCCCGAAGGGGACTCAGGGCAGCTCACAATTCAAATCAGGGAAGGGGGGGTACAGACAAAAAATAAAAAACGAAACATAACAATGCATAGTTTAAAAACACACAACAGTCATACCATTCGAGACGGGGGCAACAGCTCTTTAGCCCCAGGCCTGTCGGAACAGCCAGGTTTTAAGGGCTTTGCGGAAGGCCTGGAGGGTGGTGAGGGTTCGAATCTCCACGGGGAGTTCATTCCAGAGGTTCAGAGCAGCCACAGAGAAGGCTCTCCTCCGGGTAGTCGCCAGTCGACACTGGCTGGCGGATGGAATTCGGAGGAGGCCTAATCTGTGGGATCTAATCGGTCTAGTGGAGGTGATTGGCAGCAGGCGGTCTCTCAAGTACCCAGGTCCTGGAGCAGGAGCAAGGGAAAACCGGATTGCAAGTTGGAAGCAGAACATTAATAGTGTATTTTCTGCTTCTGCCTATCACGTTTCCCAAAAAAAAAAAAGGCATAATTTTGGTTCTGTTTTCTAGCCCATCGCTTCAGCTCTTTGTTATTGGGCCCCACAGTTCTTCTTCTTTTTTACTTGGAAGAGGCTGAACAGCTTTCTCAACATAATATTAGACAAAGTCATTTGACTAAAATGAACTGGCATGCTAAATCCCAGCTGCATTAGGCTTTTTCTATTACATTGTATTTAAATGTGCGTGTCATGAATTCCCGGTTGATTGTCCCATTATTATAATATTTGTGACTTATGTTTACAAGAAAGAGATGAAGGAACAGCAACAGAGATTACATATTTTAACCAACCCGGCAAAGCAAACCCGCCACGCACGTTGAATTACAAGCTTTCGGTATCTTATGTAGAATGACAGAGTTGGAAGGGACCTTGGAGGTCTTCTAGTCCAACCCCCTGCTTAGGCAAGAAACCTTCCAACACTTCAGACAAACGGTTATCCAACATCTTCTTAAAAACTTCCACTGTTGGAGCATTCACAACTTCTGGAGACAAATTGTTCCACTGATTAATTGTTCTTACTGTCAGGAAATTCCTCCTTACTTCTAAGTTGCTCTCTCCTTGATCAGTTTCCACCCATTGCTTCTTGTTCTACTCCCAGGTGCTTTGGAGAATAGTTTGACTCCCTCTCCTTTGTGGAAACCCCTGACATACTGGAACACTGCTATCATGTCTCCCCTACTCCTTCTTTTCATTAAACTAGACATTCATTAAACTAAACATTATTAGTTCTGCTCCCATTTTGTTTAAAAAAATGGAGGTATCTCTTGGACATGGAGAACAAAACTTTTCATTAAACTAGACATACCCAGTTCCTGCAATCGTTCTTCATATGTGTTAACCTCCAGTCGCCTAATCAGCTTTGTTGCTCTTCTCTGAACTCTTGAAGGCACCTGAAGGCCAGACAGGGAATGATGGGTGGAAACTGATCAAGGAGAGATTCAACCTAGAAATAAGGAGAAATTTTCTGACAGTGAGAACAATCAACCCATGGACCAGCTCAATCAACCAAAAGAAGAGCTTGCCTTTAGAAGTTGTGGGAGCTTCATCACTGGAGGCTTTCAAGAAGAGATTAGACTGTCATCTGTCAGAAATAGTGTAGGGTCTCCTGTTTGGACAGGGGTTAGATTAGATGACCTTCAAGGTTCCCTCCAACTCTGTTAATCTGTTGTGTTCTGTTCAGTAGCCACCTTTTATCTTCCATCCCCTTGGATGCATCTCTTTTTCCTGTCACCTAAGATCAGTACACGTGTATGTGTAATGTCCCACAGTTATCTACGCCTTAATAATGATCTAGTAATATTTCCTTATACATTTTAAGGACCTTTCCTTACATAATTGGTGTTTTCTTTCATACTTTTGGATTTCTAATTTCTGTTTCTGTTAGTTGGCAATTGCTAAAACCAATCCCACGTGAAAAAGTATTCAAAGCTTTCTTGATTTTAATTGTCAATTTATTTATTCCTGCACATTGTAATATTTATTCATTTACATATCTCTGTTTTTCCACTGTTGTGCAAGCACAATTCCAGCAGCTGCTAACATGTGTAAAATTAAATATATATTATACTCCCTTTCAAATAGCCAACAAGATATTTCTGGTTTTAATTCCATATCTTGCTTTACAATTGCTTCTAACCACTAACTTCTGAATAGCTCCTTGGACCGACCTAAGTACTACTTCATAATTTCATATCTGGTCACATGGGTGGCAAGCCACTCCCACAAAGGAGGCCACACCCACAGAGTAGGTTCCAACAATTTTTGAAACCCACCACTGATGTATAACCACATGTGTTATACTAGAAAACGTAGGGGGGGGGGGGAAGGAGGCAATCAAAGTGATTAGAAGCTCATTGATGAGGAAACACTACAGCAATTGCAACTCCTCAGCCTAGAACAAAAGAGGCAACGAGGAACCATGTTCGAAGCATGTGCGTTCACATGCCGGAGTCCAATCTCCACTGAATCTCCTAATCGATTTGCTAGGCAGCTGATCCCAGGCTCTGAAATTGATCTGCCGATTTGATCAAACTGGCTTTGAACTGATTTATTTTTTTTCTTATTTGAAGCTTCGTGCAGGCCGAATCCCTACAGGCTTTGAACAGGATCAGATCCTAGAAATCAAAATGAATGAATACATAAAAGCTGACGCCGATGTTGCCATCGGTTCTGATCGGCACTCAACGGCAGGGGTGGGCTGCTGGAGGTTTGCAGGGGTTCGAGAGAACCTCTAGCTAAGATTCTGTGCAGTTTGGATAACTCCCAAATCCCAATCCTGGCTGGCCCCACCCACCCCACCCTTCTCAGGAGTTACCACACGGCCTGCTTTGCATGCAGGTAAGTGCAAGGCATGTATGGAGGTTTGGGGAATGTGAAAAACGGGCTTACTGGAAATTCGGGAAGGCCGGAAACAGGCCTCCGGAGTCTGGGGAGGCTGTTTTCACCCTCCAAGAGTCTCGAAGAAAGCCTCCAGAGCCAGGGTAGGGCAAAATTGGCCCCCTTCCACCATGGTGCAAGAGGCCAACTAAGCCACACGCATCATGGCCATGCCCACCCAGCAACTGGGCAGAGAACCCCTTGCTAAAGTTTTTGAAGCCCACCCCTGCTCAATAAGCATCAGAAATTTGAAGCTTGGATTTCGGGCAACTGAAACGGATTATCTGAAAAAGTAGGAGGGGAGCTTCACTTTCCCTGTCTCCCATCTGTTTTCCAAAATTAGAAAATATTTAGGTAGCGCTCGATGCCAAGTGGAAATGAAGCGGACGCCTCTCTCTGGACCATTGCAAAGACCCAAGTGGGTGACTTTGCTGGCTGATCTCGTGGTTCTGTGGTAGCCAAAACAGCCAGCTATGCCTGTCATTACCTTGTCCTCCAGAGGGATATTTTGTGTGCTTCTAATTAAAAAATAATCCCATCGTCTTCCCTCAGTTGTCTCCACTACCAAATATCCCAGCCACTACTCAAAACACCCCCTCCTGCCAGCTGAGTCCAGCTATCCACAGACTCCGGGAACAGATGACATTGTAATCCTGTTCTTTTTTAAGGGATGGGTGGGAGGGAACTGCCCCCCCATCCTCAACCCTAATTAGCCACTTGTGTTGCCGCTTTGTAGAAGATGTATCTGTTGTTTGCACGCCTGGATGACTTCCTGTCATCCATTGAAGAAAAAGTCATCAGCAGCTCTCCCTCTCTCTGGGTTTCTGCCTCTTTTACTTTTAATTGCTAAGCACTGTTCGTGTATAGAAAGCTGGGTTGCAGGAAGAAGAATATTCTTTTCTTTTCAAATGGCATTCAAGGTTGTCCCCTGAAGCTGTTGATGTAGGTTCCATCACAAAACCGCGAAGGACAAAATCGCGCTCGACGAAAGCGTGCATTTGATGTCATCACAGCACGACGAAAACATCGCGCTGTGATCGAAAAATGTAAAAATAAAGCGAAAACCTTACCCTAACCCCCCCAAACCTAACCCTAAACCTAACCTAAATCTAACCATAAACCTAACCCTTAACCTAACGCTAAACCTAACGCTAACCCTTAACCTAACGCTAAACGTAACCCTAATGCTCTAAACCTAACCCTAACCCTTAACCTAACCCTAACCCTAACCCTAAACCTAACCCTTACCTTTATGTGAATCGGCTTGCTTTAATTTTAATTTTATTTCAATTTTTAATTTTTTTCGTCGCACTGTGATGATGTCAAATGCGCGCTTTCGTCGAGCGCGATTTTGTCCTCCACAGTTTTGACGGGTCACGGTTGATGTAGATTTTAGGAGTGTGTTGTCTCTGCTGGCTACTCTGTAACAGCATTGCCAAAAAGGCATTAAGAGTTGTCAACCTAATCTTGTGAAGCTTTTTCTCCAGTAATATTGTACTGCAAACTAGGGCATACAAAACCTTTGCCAGACCAATTCTCGAATACAGCCCATCTGCCTTGAATCTGCACTGTATATTGGACATTAAACACAATTGAGTGAGTTCAGGGGTATTTCACGAGAAGAGTCCTCCACTCCTGTGCTCACAACAGAATACCTTATACCCCCAGGCTTGAAATTTTGGGCTTGGACAATCTGGAACTATGCCATCCACAGTCTGACCTACGCTTAGTACATAAAATTGTCTGCTACAATGTCCTACCTGTCAACGACTACTTCAGCTTCAACCACAATAATACAGGGGCAAACAATAGATGCAAACTCAAGGTATACCAACTCAATTGCAGAAAATACGACTTCAGCAACAGCGTGGTCAATGCCTGAAATACTCTACCCGACTCCGTTGTTACATCCTCAAACCCCCACAGCTTCAACCTTAAACTGTCTAGTGTGGAACTCACCTCTTTCCTAAGAGGTCCATAAAGGGGGCATGCATAAGTGCACCAGCGTGACTTCCTTCCGTCCCTGTCCTTATTCGTACCCATTTCCTGTGTTCATGTCCATGTTTATACTTATACCTGTTATCTCATACATGTTTGACAAACCAAATAAATAAATAAAAACCATTGAATTGGCAAGTGGCAGGAAAGAATTGAGAAGAACCCAGTACACCCTTGCATAACCGTTGCCTTTCTTTAGAAACAAGGATGTATGAAAGTGTTGCCCTATCATTAGACAGATCATTGGTCTGGCAAGCCCAGATGGGTAGCAACTCGATTTTCCAAGAACCTCTTTTATTGAAATTGCCATTGGTGTGGTGTACAGATCTTTCCTGCTAAGTTGTGGGGGAACTTCTGCAAAAGTTCAGTTTTTCACTGTACATCTGCACTTCATTTGTAGTTTGTAGATTTCCTGGACTTTGTTCCAGGAAGGTGTAATATGGAGAATGCAGAAATGTGAGTGGCAAAAAAGATTTGAAGAATGGGGAGAGGATCCTCCATGGACAGAATAACGGAGTTGGAAGGGACCTTGGAGGTCTTCTGGTCCAACCGCCTGCTCAGGCAGGATACTCTATACGGCAGTCCAATCACTTCTTAAAAACTTCCAGTGTTGGAACATTCACAACTTCTGGAGGCAACCTGTTCCACTGATTAATTGTTCTAACTGTCAGGAAAATTCTCCTTAGTTCTAGGTTGGTTCTCTCCTTGATTACTTTCCATCCATTGCTTCTTGTCCTGCCTTCAGGTGCTTTGAAGAATACAGTGATTCCATCTTCTCTCAAATATTGGACGCCTGCTATCCAGGGGTGGGTAGCTAACATTATGGCCAGTTCAGAGAACCTCCAAATCCCACCCCTGGCTAGCCCACCCCACCCCTCCCACTGCCCTCCCAGGAATCTTCACACAGCTCATTTTGAATGTGAGGTACGTGCAGGGCCTGCACACAGGTTAGGGGAAGGCGGGGGAAACAGGCCTCTAGGAAGTTCTGGAAGGCCAGAAATTGGCCCATTTCCAGCCTCCGGAGGGCCTCTGGAAACTGGGGGAGGCAGTTTTCACCCTCCCAGAGGCTCAAGGAAAGCCTCCAGAGCCTGGGGAAGGTGAAAATGCCCCCCCCACACACACACACTGTGGTGCAGGAGGCCAACAAGGCCACACCCACAATGGCCACACCCACCCAGCAACCAGGCAGAGAACCCATTGCTGAAATTTTTGAAGCCCACCCTGCTACTATCGTGTCACCCCTGGCCCTTCTCTTTGTTAAACTCTGTTTGTTAAACTTTGTTAGACTATGATTTCCAACACAAATCTAAACCAGCAGTCTAATCTAAACCAATTCAAATTGTCTTGAGGAAGAGGTTGCAAAATAAAGCCTCTTTCCCCGGAGAAGACATTAATCCTGAAACTGGGATGCCGGACTTTAGCTCAAAATTAAATTTTACATTTTACACGAATCGTATTATTATTAGAAGTCATAGTATTATTAAGTCTAGACTTAATGAAGATCCATTTTCTATACTGGGCGGGAAGACTCCGAAGCTCAGTGTAGGGCAGTTCATTTCCATCTGGTTGGGCAACCTGACTGAGAGGTTCAGAAAAGGTGAATCCTATCAAATACCTTTATAATAAATCCTTTTGTTCTTCGGGAATAAAGCTGCAGTCGATAGAGATGAAAATGTCAGTTCTGATACAGTCTTACTTTTCAACCGCAGACGTGTGTAATATTTTGCAGATGGATGACCAAGTCTATTTCTGGCCCATGTTTTTCTGAAGTATCCTTTTATACATATACACACACCAGCACATACACATACATCTTGAGTTTCTAGTGTAGTATCTGGGAGGAAGAGGAAGAGATCAAAAGACCCTATATGAGCACAATCCAGAGGGGTTTTGAAATTCAGTTGGGTGGATTCTGAGTTGGTGTTAGCTAGCTAATAGCAATAGCAATAGCAGTTAGACTTATATACCACTTCATAGGGCTTTCAGCCCTCTCTAAGCGGTTTACAGAGTCAGCATATTGCCCACAACAACAATCCGGGTCCTCATTTTACCCACCTCGGAAGGATAGAAGGCTGAGTCAACCCTGAGCCGGTGAGATTTGAACAGCCGAACTGCAGAACTGCAGTCAGCTGAAGTAGCCGGCAGTGCTGCATTTAACCACTGCGCCACCTCGGCTCTTTCCTGGTTGTGAGGTAAAATACAGGAATACAGTGTGGTGGAATGAAAACACAGCCCTACGGAGGACAGAGTGGGAGGCCCAAGTGGGCCAGCCTTGGGGAAGGAGGAGAGATTCAGTGCACGAATTTCACAAAGGCATAAGAAAATGGATTCCCAGATTGAATACCACCTGAAGAAATATCTCCATTAAGGTGTCTGGGAAATACCTTAGTCACTGCTTTGAGAGCCGTGGTGGTACACACTGGTTAGAAGGCAGAATTGCAGGATGACTCTGCCCACTGCCAGGAGTTTGATCCTGACCAGCTGAAGGTTGACTCAGCCTTCCCTCCTTCCAAGGGCAGTAAAACGAGGACCCAGATTGTTGGGGGCAAAAGGCTGACTCTGTAAACCACTTAGAGAGGGCTGTAAGGCACTGTAAAGCTGTATATAAGTCTAAGTGCTATTCCTTCCTTCCTTCCTTCCTGCCTTCCTTCCTTCCTTCCTTTCTTCCTTTCCTTCCTTCCTTCCTTCCTTCCTTCCCTTCCTTCCTTCCTTCCTAGTGGTTAGAATGCAGTATTGCACACTCACTTTGCCCACTGCCAGGAGTTTGATCCTGACCAGCTGAAGGTTGACTCAGCCTTCCATTTTTCCAAGCGCAGTAAAATGAGGACCCAGATCATTGGAGGCAATAGGTTGACACTATAAACCACTTAGAGAGGGCTGTAAGGCATGGTGGTATGGTACATAACCCTAAGTGCTATTTCTATCTACAGTAGAACCTCTGGTCATGCACACTTCTGACCACGACCAAATCGTGTTCTAACCAAAAAGTTCACAATTTTTTTTCAGAGCCCATTTCCCCTTCTGTGTCATTGTAAGCACCAAATTTCCAAAATTAGATTCCAATCACGACCAAATCGGTTTGCGACCAAAATTATGGCACAAATTATGAGCAGAGGTTCTCCTGTACATCCCAAATGACCCCAGCCGGTTCAAGAGATGGGGATGAAGTGTCTTGACTGGAGAAGGGAGAATATGCTCGGCACTGTGTTGAAAGATACACAAACCAATTCAGCAAGGTATTTATTATTGAAGCTAAATGAGAAATGCGTGACCCGACAAAAGCGCGAACGTCATAAGTGCGCCGACAACACCGCAGCGCTAAAACCGCGATGTCAAAAGCGCGCCGACAACAGCGCGCCGACAACAGCGCGCCGACAGAAGCGCGATTTAATTTAAGGTAAGATTTACAGTTAGGTTTAGGGTTAGGTTTAGGTTTAGGTTTAGGTTTAGGTTTAGGTTTAGGGTTAGGGTTAGGGTTAGGGTTAGGGTTAGGGTTAGGGTTAGGGTTAGGGTTAGGGTTAGGGTTAGGGTTAGGGTTAGGGTTAGGGTTACGTTACAGCGTGCTTCTGTCGGCGCGCTTTTGTCGGCGTGCTTTAGGGCTAATTAGTCGCTCATTCATCGCGCGGTTTTGTCACCGCGCTTTAGACACCGCGGTTTAGTCAGGCGCGCTTTTGTTGTGCGCGCATTTGTGGTGGAACCGAGAAATGCAGCAAGCGAAGGGGAAACACAAGGTAAACTATACATGTTGTGCTCCTGATCAGTTGAGGCACATTGATCTGAGATGAGAAATGGCACCTTCTGTGTTTCCTAACCTCAACTCCTAAATGACAGCATTAGGGACCCTTTCTGTTTTTCGGAAGGCTTGAGAAAGAGACAGCCCATTCAGCATCCATGGGGGAATACAAGGCATTTTAAGAAAAGCTGAGGAGGAGATATTCAAATGCCTATTCGTCTCATAAATTACAATACAATAGAAGAGTTGGAAGGGACCTTGGAGGTCTTCTAGTCCAACCCCCTGTCTAGGCAGGAAACCCTATACCGTTTCAGAGAAATGGCTATCCAACATCTTCTTAAAGACTTCCAGTGTTACCATCCGGGAATTACCATCCGAGAAAACAGTGGCAGAAGTGATGATCCCCTGTATGCACTGCCTAACCCTTCCTCCTTATTTTATTAGAATAAAATAGAAATACAGAGTTGAAAGGGACCTTGGAGGTCTTCTAGTCCAACCTCCTGCTTAGGCAGGAAACTCTACACCACTTCAGACAAATGGTTATCCAACATCTTCGTAAAAACTTCCAGTGTTGGAGCATTCACAACTTCTGGAGGCAAGTTGTTCCACTGATTCATTGTTCTAACTTTCAGGAAACTTGTCCTCAGTTCTAAGTTGCTTCTCTCCTTGATTAGTTTCCACCCATTGCTTCTTGTCCTGACCTCAGGTGCTTTGGAGAATAGCTTGACTCCTTCTTCTTTGTGGCAACCCCTGAGATATTGGAACACTGCTATCATGTCTCCCCTAGTCCTTCTTTTCATTAAACTAGACATTCATTAAACTAAACATTATTAGGTGTGCTCCCATTTTGTTTTGTTTTTAAAATGGAGGTATCTCCTGGGCAATGAGAACAAAACTACAAGTGTGAGGTGCTGGCTTGATTTTAATGAGTTCAGCAGAATTCTGCAGGTGAGAAATTTGGAGAAGTATTCAAAAAACTTTTGTGACTTCAGGAAAGAAGTCGCAATAACCTGCACACCCTTGTTGGATGATGGGGTGGTGGTTGCTCAAAAGTCTTGTGTTATCACCTTGCCAGGTGTGAAGCCGCAATGGTCAAGCCTTGGTAATCACAGATGGTTTACAAAGCACCTTTGTGTGAAAGGTAGAAGTAGAATCGGATGCCTTAAATTAGGAGCTTAAGAATAGCTGGAAAGTTTCCTTAGGAAGTCATTAGCTATAAGATACACCCTTCCTTCTTCTCCCATGCCTGCAATTTTAGCACATACAGGTGTGTATCCCTTTTTTTTATTAAAAGTTTTAAAAGTTTTATTTAAAAGTTCTACATGGAGCTGCCCCTGAAGAGTGTTTGAAGACTACAGTTGTTCCAGAATGCAGCTGCGTGAGGGATAATGGGTGTACCTAGATACACTCATGTTACACCTATCCTCCGCGAGCTGCACTGGCTCCCCATTGGTCTCCGGACGTGCTTCAAGGTGCTAGTCATTACTTTTAAAGCCCTACATGGTATAGGACCTGGCTACCTGAGAGACCGCCTCCTGCCATTCACCTCCCAACGACCAATAAGATCGCACAGGTTGAGCCTCCTCCGGGTGCCGTCGACCGGTCAATGCCGGCTGGTGGCCCCCCGAGGGAAGGCCTTCTCTGTTGCTGCACTGGCCCTGTGGAACGATCTACCCATTGAGATCCGGACCCTTACCACTCTCCCGGCCTTCCGTAAAGCGACCAAGACCTGGCTGTTCCAGCAGGCCTGGGGCTGTTGATTATTATCCAGCCCCACTTAGTCTGAATGGATGGTGTATCAATTTTAAACAATTGTATCTTTTCTTAACTTTTTTAAATGCTTTATCTTGCTTGTGAGCCGCCCAGAGTCCCAATGGGAGTGGGCGGCATACAAATTTTATGAAACTGAAACTGAATGAGTTTTACAATTATATACCTTTCCCCTTCCCTCCCCCCCCCGATCCCATATCCCCTCCCACCCACCCCCCAACCTCCCAGAGCAAATACAGAGTATAAACATTTAGCAACCATATACTAAAATAAACTAACTTTAGCCTCAGCCCTCGCTAGTACTTTAACTCCCCTTTTGTAAAGCTAACTTTAGATAAGTTGTAACATTCCTTGTTCATTCATTCATAAGCTATCTGAAATTTCTTAGTCCCACATTTATTTTGAATGTAATCAATCCATCTTCTCCATTCCAGCTTGTATTTCTCATCGGAATAGTCCTTGAGGTATGCTGATATTTTAGCCATCTCTGCTAAATTTGTTGCTTTTAACATCCATTCTTGAATAGTAGGCAATTCTTCTTTGATGGTTGTGTTTTGTCCTGCTTAATCACGATAAACAGTAAAAGGTTTGAGAGGTCTTATTAGTAGCTTGCTGTGATGGAGATTTTACTTTTTTTATCTCACTCTATTATTTTTATAAATAACTCAAGGCAGTGAACATAACTAATACTCCCTTTCCCTTCTATTTTCCTTGCAACAACCAAGTTGGGCTTAGGACAGTGGTGGGATTCCAATTTTTTTTCCTACTGATTCCATGAGTTTTGTGCACGCGCATGACGAGCCCTTTGCACACATGCGGAACACTCAAAGTCTGCCCTCGGTGTCAGTGCTGGTGAGCTGAGCTGTTTTTAGCTCAGTTGAGACGCGGCAATCTGCTGTGCTGCGTGAATCAGCTGAGCTAAAAAACAAGGGAATATAAGACAGGGACAGGGCGGGGCCAGCCAGAGGTGGTATTTGCCAGTTCTCTGAACTACTCAAAATTTCCACTACCGGTTCACCCAAACCAGTCCGAACCGGCTGAATACCACCTCTGGTTGAGAGTGAGGGATCCGCCCAACATCACCTAGCCTATTTTCATGGCTAGGGTGGGACTATATATCACCATCTCCTGGTGGTTGGTCATCCAGTTGGATTCCCCCTTGATTTTGCTTCCTGGAAGCCAGCTGGGAAGATGTCAAATGGCAATTGTGTGACTATCATAAATGCATGCCAGTTGCCAAGCATTTTAATCACAAGACTGTGGGGATGTAACAATGGTTGTAAGTGGAAAAAAACCCAGTGGTAAGTCACTTTTTTTTCAGAGATCATCAATGACTAGATGATTGTCAAAGCCCAGTTGTGCCTCTTACTCTTCTCTGATTCTACATGTTGCTGTTGTTTTTTTAGCATTATCTTGGGAACCATGATCTATCGATGCAATCTGCCTTGTCTGATAGATCTAGTTTAAAACCCAGTCAAAAAGGGTTATACCTTGGTCTTTAAAGATTAGCGGATCTAACCAATTTTCCTAAAATTAATTCAAAGAGTATAACTTTTATCATTGTATCGGCCTCCTCCCTTCATCCAGCCCATTAGAGTTAGTGCTAATTACCTGAATCTGATATCACTCTACGTCTTTTCTTCATGTAAGTCCAAACACAGTGTGAAGCCTGACTAATGACTTTTTGCCGATTAACAATTGATAGCTAAGTAATTGATTAGAGGGCTCGTGCTGTGTATCTTTCCCATGTGCTATGAAATATGTAAATAGCACCACCAGTAAATGTCAATGCAAATCAGCTGCAGAAAGTTTGCTGGTTTTACTAGAAACATAATATTATTAGGTACAAGCCAAGGTGTTTGACTGCCTGAGCTAGTGGAATACGACAGCAATTCTTCCCAGGGTTCCCAGACTGGCTTTGGTCTAGGATCTTCCAAATGATAGCTTCCAAAATGCACAATCGCTTTATGATTCATAGTTAATTTCCACTCCAAAACTTTTATGTTTGAGGTTTCTTCTCTTGAACTAAGGATGAACATCAGTCTCAAATTCTATAGGAAAAAGTGAACTCCCTCAATTCTGAGAAGCTTCTGACTTCTTCATTGTAGAATGTTGGATGCCCAAACCAGCAATCATTTCCTTTGAGAAGATTCCTTCCTTCCTTCCTTCCTTCCTTCCTTCCTTCCTTCCTTCCTTCCTTCCTTCCTTCCTTCCATCCATCCATCCATCCATCCATCCATCCATCCATCAACTAAACCTGTCGTTGTTAGTTGCAAAGTCATGTCCGATCCATCACGACCCCATGGACAATGTTCTTTCAGGCCTCCTGTCTTCCACTATCACCCAGAGTCTATTTAAGCCCACTCCTACTGCTTCAGTGACTCCATCCAGCCACCTCATTCTCTGTCATCCCCTTCTTCTTTTGTCCTCAATCATTTCCAGCATTAGGGTCTTCTCCAGTGAGTCCTTCTTCCTTCTCATTAGGTGGCCAAAGTATTAGAGTTTCATCTTCAGGATCTGGCCTTCTAAAGAGCAGTCGGAATTGATCTCCTCTAGGACTGACCGGTTTGATGGCCTTGCAGTCCAAGGGACTCGCAGGAGTCTTCTCCAGCACCAGAGTTCAAAGGCCTCCATTCTTTGGCGCTCAGCCTTTGTTATGGTCTAGCTTTCACAGCCATCCATTGCAACTGGGAAAACCATAGCCTTCACTATACACAATTTTGTTGGCAGGGTGATGTCTCTGCTTTTTAGTAGGCTGTCTAGATTTGTCATAGTTTTCCTCCCCAGGATCAAGCATTTTTTAAATTTCTTGGCTGTAGTCCCTATCTGTGGTGATCTTGGAGCCCTAACTAAACTAAGAACATACAATTTTCAAAAAAGAGTTGGATGAGTTGGAAGGAACTCTAATTAGACAGCCATTTCCAAACTAGAAGATATAATCTTTATTAGCCCAATAACATAGAGGAGATCTGCAGCATGACTGCAGTTTGCACTGTAAATATATTCCACTGACAGGTTTATTTCTTCATTAAAAATGTATGCGAGTCGGGATTCCCCCACCCTCTTTTTTAATTGATGTAAGTTAGAAACGTTGAATAGTTCAGTCACATCATATGGATTTCAAAATTCTTATTCCTAAAATTTTTCTAGTTTGGAAGCGAAGCACTATAGAATGTATTTTTTTTAAGTGGTTGATTTTGGCAATGGTGATTGAGAATGAAGTGTCTTTTATGATGCTGCATCTAGGAACAGTGATGAGTTCCTATTTGTTCAAATCAGTTCAGCCACAAATACACAAAACAATTTTAATTGAACTATGCATGTGCCCCAGTGGTGGGTTTCAATTTTTTTTAGAATCTCTTCTGTAGGTGTGGCCTGCTTTGTGGGAGTGGCTTGCCAGACATGTGACCGGGTGGGAGTGGCTTGCCAGACATGTGATTGGATGGGCGTGGCCAACTTGTAAAATGTGGTGAAATTCACTTAACAACGCTCTTGCTTAGCAACCAAAATGTTGGCTCAGAAACTCTGGCATTTGAAGCACGTAAGTCTTAAAGCTGTCAAGTTACAAGACCTTTGCACCCCTAACCTTTTAGGAAAAAAACCCCAGGGGAGTTCAAACTTGACAGCTTTAAGACTTGTGGACTTCAACTCCCAGAATTCCTCCTCTCGTTCTTCATCTTGATGATGTGCGGACGGGCAGGGAGAGGGAGCTGGAACCGGTTCTAAATGGCACTGTAGATTTGTGGAACCTCTTCTATAGAAGAGGTTAGAACTGGCAGGAACTCACCCCTGATGTGTGCCCAGTGTGAATCCAATGGGCCTGCGCCCATGGAGCAAACTGGCAGTTAAGCCGAGCAGAACCCAGCCCTGAGTAGGAATGACGCAGTTGTGCTTCCTGAGTTCCCTTTGAGTATGGGGATCCCAGTCAGCATGACCAATGGTAAGGAACAGAGATGTGTATCTCAGTATTACCAGGGCAAGCATAATTACACAATCATCATAGTTACACATTTCTTAGTTGTCCAAAATGATTTCAGACCATCCATCACGTCTAGGATAGTACACAAAATTGTACAAAGATGAATGCTAGGAAAAGAAAAGCTGTGGATGTATTAGCACAACTGACAACTGAGTCAGGATACTAGGAAATGCATAGAAGAAAGAGGGAGAAGGGAGGGAGGGAGGGAGGGAGGGAGGGAGGGAGGGAGGGAGAGAGAGAGAGAGAGAGAGAGAGAGAGATATGAATAACAGAATAACAGAGTTGGAAGGGACCTTAGAACATTAGAGCAGGGGTCACCAACCTTTCGGACCTCCAATACTACAAACCACAAATGTGATTTTTTTTAAAAAAAGGCAAATAGTATTTAGTGCAATATAAAAAATGCAAATATTTTTTCTGCAGACCACCAAAATTTTCTTGTGAACCACCAAGGGTCACGGACCACCAGTTGGTGACTGCTGCCTTAGAGGATATTCTAGTCCACCCCCCTGCTCAAGCAGGAGACCCTATACCATTCCAGACAAGTGAGTGTCCTGTCTCTTCTTAAAATCCTCCAGTGATGGAGCAACTACAACTTCTGAAGGCAAGTTATTTCATTGGCTGATTGCTCTCAGTGTTAGAAAATGTCTCCTAAGGTCTAGGTTGCTTCTCTCTTTGATAAGTTTCCATCCATTGCTTCTTGTCCTGCCTTCAGGTGTGCTGGAGAATACCTTGACCTCCTCATCTTTGTAGCATCCCCTCATATATTGAAAGACTGCTATCATTTTGCCCCTAGTCCTTCTTTTCACTAGACTAGATATACCCAGTTCAGTGGTGGGTTTCAAAAATTGTTTGAACCTACTCTGTGGGTGTGGCCTCCTTTGTGGGAGTGGTTTGCCACCCATGTGACCAGATGGGAGTGGCTTGCTGCCCATGTGACCGGATATGAAGGTGCTGACGACACTTGTCAGAACCACCTTAAATTACCTCACACACAGCACTGGCATGCATAAGAATATGATGTAAACTTGTTTTTTAAAAGGCATCTTTGGTTTGAGTTAAAACAACTTGGACACACACAATGTTCTGATTGCACCACAAATGCAGTACTCATCCTTTCCTTTCACAGAGGCACTGAGGTTTATAAATATGAGCATGATAGTGTAGAATAATCATATCCAAGGATCAGTGGTGAGTTTCAAAAATTTTTTGGAACCTCTTCTGTAGGTGTGGCCTGCTTTCCGGGTCCACTGGTGGAACCTCTTCTAACCGGTTCGGTAGATTTGACGAACCGGTTCTACCGAATAGGTGCAAACTGGTAGGAACCCACCTCTGACCCAGTTCCTGCAACCATTCCTCATATGTTTTAGAATGATTAGACCCCTAATCATTCTTCTCTGCACTCTTTCCGGAGATCAGAATGCCTCATCATTTCCAGAATGCCTCATCAGGAATGTTGCATTTTTGAAAATTCATTTGGTTTGGCTTGACAGTAGAAGTTTGATGTTGAGATCACAGCAGAGCAAAACAAGATCTTCATCCAAATGAGAAAGGTTCAAAGTATTAGCACTAGCCATTGTTTTCCGATTGTATCTAAAGTGCAGATCACTGATCCTACGAGATAGTGTGAATTTAACTCTGATCATAGATAAGCAGAGGAGTTTTTTTCCCACTAAATAATATGGCTTTTCGTTGTTGTTTTTCATATTGTTCTTTATAACACGATTGGTTAAAATAATGGACCAATTAGACCATATGCTTGTTTCTCTAGTTGCATTAATAAAGACCAGCCTGTTGAAACGATTCCAACTTCAAATTCGCATAATATCCCAGATAATCTTTCATTGGATACACACAGCCAAAATAACTTGAAAGATGGCTGCAGGGATAAATTGCCCTAGTAGAAGAGTGGAGTAGAATATCAATAGGATTTATAAACAAAAAAAAACACGATAGGGAGTTTTTCCTTGGACTTGAAGACCTCTTCTGTCCTCTCTGCATATTATGTTCAGTATGTACCTGGTGAGTGATTACTGGTCCCACTGTCCACTGTGATTCTTGACCAAATTTAGACATGATGAAATCCTTAATTTCACAACACATGGACAGACTTCACCAGAGCTTCAACTGATCAACTGTGAGCATCCTAGACCAAGCCAAGTCCAAAAATGTAGAGAATTCCTGGAAACCTGCCACTCAGACCCATCAGCCATCAACAGGCACATAGAGATAAACAACCTCTACATACCTTTCAAAGGAGACAATCAAAAAGCCAACAAGAAAACAAAAAAGAGTAAAACACCTCTTCACCGGCAATCAACATTCAGAAAAGCAGAGATTAACATCAAGACCAGCTAGGCCAACAATCAAGTAGTAAACAATACCGCAATCAGGGAACTAGCAACTCAGGCAAACAAGCTAACAGTAAACAACAGTCTAATCAAGGAACCATGAAGAACACTGTCATTAACACCGATAGGGCAAGTGACATGTACTGTATTTTTCGGAAATTTTCCACCCCCCCAAAAATTGGGTGGAAATGTCTGTTTGTCTAATACAACGAATATTGCGGTAGGAGAGAGGGGGGTTGGTCGGGTGCCAATTGATTGTTATAGAACAAGCTGTGGCAGCAATCGGGCTGCAGTGGAAAATGGGCTGTGCCAAAGAGGCAATGGTGAAGGGGCCACACCGAATGGGTGCCAGTGAATGGGTGGTGGCATTGAATTGGTGGCAGCGGTGGCAAACCGGCCACACCGAATAGCAATAGCAATAGCAGTTAGACTTATATACCGCTTCATAGGGCTTTCAGCCCTCTCTAAGCGGTTTACAGAGTCAGCATATTGCCCCCACAGTCTGGGTCCTCATTTTACCCACCTCGGAAGGATGGAAGGCTGAGTCAACCTTGAGCCGGTGAGATTTGAACAGCCGAACTGCAGCTTAGCAGTCAGCTGAGGTGGCTGCAGTACTGCACTCTAACCACTGCGCCACCTTGGCTCTTGAATGGGCTGTGGCAAACTATCTGTGGTGAACGGGCGAGATGAATATCGGATAGATGCTGGGAGGCAGAGGCAGATATTTCCCCCCTTGTTTTCCTCTCCAAAAGCTACATGTGTCTTATAGTCGGGAGCATCTTATAGTCCAAAAAATATGGTATATAACAAGAGAACAAATCTCTCTCCCTTCTAGCACTGATATTACCTAGTTGGTTAATGAAACGTATGCAAGAAAATAACCAAGGTCAGGGAGCGCTAAGGACCCCATAAACTAATGTGGCTTCCACCTGAGGAAGTTTTATGCTTTACAAAATCTAATTCTTTTGTAATTTTCCTTCGTTTTTAAGACACCGGGAAGCACTATTTCTGAGGGTAGAGACAATAACATATGACATTTGAGTGGTTTCTTCATTTCAAGAAGCTTATTTCTGTGATATCATCATAAATAAACCTAAGTACCTTTATGAGGCAGAAAATTGGAAAGCAGATCTTCAAAAAGGTTAAATACAATATAGTGTGGCCATCCGTTAAATACTTTCGACTGTAATGAGCAAAACCTATTCATTTATTACCAATTGGTACAATAATGCCAGTGAATCAGCAAATACTGTTTTCAAGCTCATTGGGAAATAGCTATGAAATTAGGGACAGAACCATTTGCTGCAGCATTCTCAGAAAAGAATTTCCAATTGAAGTTGGCTTCAATTAATACTGTGCTCGAATCTCTATGAAAGGAGACCAACAGGGGTGAATAGTGGAATGGGGAGTTGTTGGAGATAGACAAATAAAGGAACAATTTCAAACCTGCCTTTTCCCAAGGTGCAAAGGGTGATAATATTGGACAAATAATCATCGGAAGGGATAGATAGGAAGAGGCAATGTAAACATTTGAAAGAACAGGTATCTACACTAAGCCATGGAAACAAGTTCTCTTTGTTATGGGAACCATCTGCTTCAACTCCACACTTGGTATGACGCCCTTGACATGGCTCTCATGGTCTCCAGCAGACTTGTCGAAGTCTCAACATTCTTCAAAGATTTCCGAAGACTCTTCAAGTGCATATCAATTTTTGCTTTTTATTACTGTAAATTTCAATTTTTTTTTCAAATTGAAGTTGGCTTCAATTTAATACTGTGCTCATGTCGGTTTCAAAGCCGAAGAGCCAGTGCTGTCCGAAGATGTCTCCGTGGTCATGTGGTTGGCATGACTAAACACCAAAGGCACACAGAATGCTGTTAACCTTCCCACCAAAGGTGGTCCCTATTTTTCTACTTGCATTTTTTACCTGCTTTCGAACTGCTAGGTTGGCAGAAGCTGAGACAAGTAACAGGAGCTCACCCCATTACGTGGCACTAAGGATTCATACTGCCGACTTTTTGATCAATATTTAACAACTGCATAATCCCTTGCAGAGTGGACTCTGGGGAACTGAATGGAAATAGCAGAGTGTTTTAATGGCCATTTGCCCTTCCTGTTGCCATTGCAGAGTTTTGTTCATATTCTCTGTGTGCCCAGAGAGAAAAATATCTGCCTCTACCTATGATTAAACTCACAGCCTCCTGATTGTGAGGCAAGAGCTCCTTCTCTAGGCCACATAAATGTTTTAAATAAATAAAAGAAATCTCATTCTGCCATTAAATCCCAAGGGACCCATCGGGAGGAAAGTTCTGGTAGATAAACAGCATCCTCTACCACTTCATAGCAATTAAATATGTTCATCGGTACCATCATAACAAATCCGGAAGCATCTAAAAATGTAACAGGAAATAATACACATCACTTTTATAAGGAAAGGCAACTTTGAGACTATTTGAAGACAGATTTGATGTGAAATTAATGTGGACCACAAATATCAACTGCCACACACAGATGATTGTCTGTTAGAAGATTGATCTCATTGGCCAATGTTCAAATCAGTAAGTCAGAACTTTTCTCCCCCCCCCCCCATTTTTAAATTGCTCGGTGATTTGATTTTAATTTACCCTGTTTTCCCAAAAATAAGACCTCCCCAAATAATAAACCTAATTGGGTTTTTGAGCACATGCACTAAAATAAGTCCTCCCCGAAAATAAGCCCTCCTCGAAAATATTGCAACACAGCAGCCGCCATGAGGTGACCACACTCAGCGCCTCCTGCACCTCAAAAATAATAAGACCTCCCTGAAAATAAGGCCAAGCGTTTATTTCGGGGGTCAAAAGAAAATAAGATCCTGTCTTATTTTTTGAGAAACACGATATGAAAATCTCCAGAAAATTAGCAGTGATACTTTTTTTAAAAAAATGCCCATGGGCATAAGCAAAAAACAAACAAACATGAAATTAATGCGAACTATATAAAAATAATTTGTGTTCATGTTTTTATGTTTAACAACTGAAATGCAATTCTTCACATAAAAGGAAGTTTGGAATAGAAATAGAAATAGAATAGAATAGAATAGAATAGAATGGAATGGAATGGAGTGGAGTGGAGTGGAGTGGAGTGGAGTGGAATGGAATGGAATGGAATGGAATAGAATAGAATAGAATAGAATAGAATAGAATTATTTATTGGCCAAGTGTGATTGGACACACAAGGAATATTTCTTTGGTGCAGATGCTCTCAGTGTACATAAACGAAAAGATACATTCATCAAGAATCATAAGGTACAACACTTAATGATAGTCATAGGGTACAAATAAGCAATCAGGAAACAATATCAATATAAATTGTAAGGATACAAGCAACTGCCGACATAATGAGATGAGATGGGTGATAGGAATGATGAGAAGATTAATAATAATGCACACTTAGTGAATAGTTTGACAGTGTTGAGGAAAATATTTATTTAGCAGAGTGATGACATTTGGGGAAAAACTGTCCTTGTCTCTAGTTGTCTTGGTGTGCAGTGCTCTATTGTGTAGTTTTAAGGGTAGGAGTTGAAACAATTTATGTCCAGGATGCGAGGGGTCTGTAGATATTTTCACAGCCCTCTTTTTGACTCTTGCAGTGTACAGGTCCTCAATGGAAGGCAGGTTGGTAGTAATTGTTTTTTCTGCAGTTCTAATTATCCTCTGAAGAAGCAGTATCTTTCCTTCCTTCACACCATCAAACCAATATTTACCCACACACATTTCCACATCTTCCTGTCTTTTCATGAGCATTTGGCATTCCCCCTATTGGACTTGAAGGAACTCAGGCAAATTGCCATTAATCTTCAGAGGAGATACCTGAAACCCCCACCCCCCTGTCATATTCAATCAAGTAAAGAGTGAGGTGGTCACCTTGAAATTCTGAAAGCTGCGTTCACTGCCATTTAAAAGATGGATTTTTCTCTAATGCTGAATCCTCTCAAGCAGTCATTAGATAGGAAGGAAGTTACCTAGGGCTCAATTTTTTAAAACATAGAGAGATGAGAAAAATTGAAATACAGAAATCTCGCCCAGAGGAAGTGAGCCAAAAAACCCCCAAAAAACCGGAGGTGCTGCTTGTCAGAGCAGAATCAAAGGTTCCTTCTCTACCTTGAAGGTAAACAGGTATGATATTTCTCAGGTTGTTCTCAGTTACAAGGAGAACTCTTGCTTGACCTCCATCTTCTCCAACAACAGAGTGCCTAGATAAATTAGCAGAGAAGGGAAATAGCGAAATGGTTCCTGAAGAAAATAAAGACTAAAGATAATGGTTAAGTCCTCTTTTTCTAGGGAGCTAGCGTAAGCCATGGATGTTCCTGTCAACAGATGTTTGGGTGTAAGAAACAATGCTGTGAGAAGAATCGCATGGACTCTCTAAGTTCATAGAATTTCTTTTTTCTGCCAAAGCAGAGAATGTCCACTGAAGAATATAAGCAGATAATTGAAGTCTTGAGATTGAGATTGAGATTGAGATTTGTTTTATTTATATGCCGCCCTATTCCGGGAGGGACTCAGGGCGGCGAACAACTCAAGGGGGAAAGGGAACACAGAGTACAATACAAGTAGTTAAAATAGCCAAGAATCACACAGCCACACAGGTCGAGAGGGGAAGGGAACTCATCAACCCCAGGCCTGCTGGTACAGCCAGGTTTTGACGGCTTTTTGGAAGGCCTGGAGAGAGGTGAGGGTCCGAATCTCTGTGGGGAGTTCATTCCAAAGGGCCGGAGCTGCCACAGAGAAGGCCCTCCCCCGGGTAGTAGCCAGATGGCATTGACTGGTAGACGGAACCTGGAGGAGGCCGACCCTGTGTGATCTAATGGGTCTTTGGGAGGTAATTGGCAGCAGGCGGTCTCTCAAGTACCCAGGTCCCATACCATGAAGGGCTTTATAAGTTACGACTAGCACTTTGAAGCGTATCCGGAGACCGATCAGCTCGCGGAGGATAGGTGTAACATGGGTGTACCGAGGTGCACCCACAATTGCTCGCGCGGCTGCATTCTGGATGAGTTGAAGTCTCCGAATACTCTTCAAGGGCTGCCCCATGTAGAGCCTGGCCTTGGTGGCATCTTGCTACAGCCACCAAAAATTACAAATAACGTATTTTTCGGAGTATAAGATGCACCATCCCCCCCAAAAAAAGAGAGTGAAAATCTGTGTCTTATACACTCAATACAGCATTTTAGCCTACCGAAACCCCGCACCCTATGCAAAAATGGACATGCAGAAGGTTTGGGAGGCTTGCAAAGTGCTCCTGGGGGCTAGGGAGAGCAAAAATGAGCAAAAAGGGGGCATTTTTGCTCATTTTTGTCCCCCCCAGCCCCCAGGAGCACTCTAGAAGCCTCCCAAAGCTCTGCATGCCCCCCCTTTTTTGCAAAAAATGAGGTGTGCAGATGGTTTGGGAGGCCTGCAGAGTGAAAAAACTTTTTAAAAAAGATTTGCCTCTTTAAAATCATGGTGCATCTTATACTCCGGTGAGTCTTACAATCCAAAATATACAGTAGTTGGATTTCCGGGTAATATTTAACTTTTAGATTTCTGCTCCTCCTTGATGAAGTAGACTAAGAATGACCAATCAAGACAACTATGACTCTGGTGGGATTCAAAATTTTTTACTACTGGTTCTGTGGGCATGGCTTGGTGGGTGTGGCATGGCTTGATGGATGTGTCAGGGGAAGGATATGGCAAAACCCCCATTCCATCCCCACTCCAGGGGAAGAATCCCCATTCTGTCCCCACCCACCAACCTGCTCTCCAGCTCTTTTCTCCTGTGCAGGGCAACAAAAGAAGACCCAGCCCATCAGCTGGGACTCTGGAGACAGAAAATAGTTTGGGGGCGAGGCCAGCCAGAGGTGGTATTTGCCAGTTTTTCCGAACTACTCAAAATTTCCTCTAACGGGTCTCCAGAACCTGTCAGAACTGGCTGAATACCACCTCTGAACTAGGGTAAATAGATCTTGATATTGCTCATCTTTCTACCACAGTGTCTTTCTTTTCCAGTAAAACTGACATCCCCTAAACTCCACTGAAGATGTTACCTAGCTTGATAATGAAATGTTCAGAAACGAACCCACAAGCTCGAAGAATGAACCTTCATCCTCATCCTATACCCGAGCTACAGATATTTGCCACTATTGCAAGTGTGTGTGTGTGTGTGTACACAAGCACACACATATCCATACAACATCTTCAGATAGATGGTCAGGTTAGATGGATTCTGGATGTTTTGAGAAGTTTCATTCATCTCAAAATTGGAAGTACTTGTCTGAAATGAAGGGTAAACTTATGTCTCACCTCTGATTACTCTTGTTTGCTCAGTTTTTTCCTGTGAAACAGTGGAATCAAATGTTTATTGGGGAAAAAAGAAACCCACATCCAGAAATAAGGCAAGCAACAATAAAACCAGAAATAAATTGTGTGTGAGAGTGAGTGTGTGTGTGTGTGTGTCACACACACACACACACACACTCACCATTGAGTCAGTTTTGACTTGTAGAAACTGTCTGGAGTAATTCCAGCTAATGAAGCTGAGAACTTCTGTCTTTTTTCTTTTCAAACCTTGCAAGAAACCACTTGAATATAATTCAAGCAAATTGCTCATCTCATCTAGCCCAAAATTAGAATTTCTCATGCAGAGAAATTCCCCATCGCCTGCCTCCTTGTTTCCTTTTAATTTGAATGGTTGAGGTGTTGGGAAGTTCTGTATCTAAAGCATGACATTAGAAACAATACCCTTCTTTTTTAAAAAAAATTAAACATAAAAAAATACGAAGATGAAGCTAAGAACACAGGAAGGCTTTTTACAGCGGATCAAAATATTGTCCAACCGCTTCAGGAGTTGCAGATGTTAAGCAGCTGTTTCCTTTCCCCTGGAAACATCTTTCGATGAATAATATTTGTTGGAAGCACCATGGCAGAATTTCCCTCCTCCCTTCCGATTCTAAGAGACTAGCTAAACAAGTCCCTGCAGTTTTCTTGGTGAGTTTTATTTTTAAAGCAATTTGCCATTGCCTCCTTCATAGGGCTGAGAGAGAGGGACTGGCTCGAATCAGTTAGCCAACTGGTTTTCTGCCTAAGGTGGACTAGAATTCTCGATATCCCAATTTCTAACCTGGTTCCTTATCTCTCACACTAAATGGCTCTAGTGATTGTTATTGTTAGTTGCGAAGTTGTGTCTGACCCATCGTGACCCCATGGACAACGTTCCTCCAAGCCTTCCTGTCCTCTATCATCCTCTGGAGTCCATTTAAGCTCACGTCTACTGCTTCAGTGACTTCATTCTTTGTTGTCTCCCTCTTCTTTTGCCCTCCATCGTTCCCAGCATGAGGCTCTTCTCCAGGGAGTCCTTCCTTCTCATTAGTTGGCCAAAGTATTTGAGTTTCCTCTTCAGGATCTGGCCTTCTAAAGAGCAGTCAGAGTTCATCTCCTCTAGGACTGACCGGTTTGATCACCTTGCAGTCCAGGGGACTCTCAGGAGTCTTCTCCAGCACCACAGTTCAAAGATCTCAATTATTTGGTGCTCAGCCTTCCTTATGGTCCAACTTTCACAGCCATAACATCAGGGTTCCAAGAACACCCTGAGTTTCCTCAAAGTTCCAGTTTATTAGAGATGCCATATTAGCACATCTGGGAAAATCTGAAACTGAAAGCTTCCAGGTTTCCCCCACCCAAAACAAAGTTCAAGTCCCTGCCCAGCAACCACATGTCCATCACATGATCCAATCGGATACTATCTAACACTGGAGATACTTTCCAGTTACATCATTGCTGCTGCAGGGCAAGACGTCCTTGACTCTCTGAGAAAAGAATGTTATTTTGACTATATATCACCCATACTCTATATAAACCTCCCTCCCCTTTTCCCACAGTAGAAAATGTGGCAGGCTTGAAGGCCCACTGTAAAAGATGGTTTCCAAGCCTGACACTTACATTGCAACTGGGAAAACCATAGCCTTGACTAGACACACTTTTGCTGGCAGGGTTATGTCTCTGCTTTTTAGTATGCTGTCTAGGTTTGCCACAGCTTTCCTCCCCAGGAGCAAGCCTCTTTTAATTGCTTGAATGTAGTCCCCATTTGTGGTGATCTTGGAGCCTGGGAAAATAAAATATTTTCTGGAGTGTAGCTTAATAGGTGTCCCAAAGGGGCTTTTTCAAAAAGCAACTGGTCTTTCTTGTTTTTTCCTTTGAAAATGTTTTGCTTCTCATCCACAAAGGTTCTTGTATTTTTAAGAAAAAAAAATGAAGAAAGTCCAGTTACCTTTTGAAAAAGTATCCATGACCTGGATGATTGAGAATCTCCATAGATAGGTAGCTTGATTTCTCGTCCTGCATAGCTATCATCTCTGAGCTGCTCGTTATACATGTCCACAAGATGGCAGCACCGATGTAGTTTTTTTAAAAAAAATTCTCTTTGCCACCATCTAGTGGCCAGGTGAATCTTTACAAATATAGCAGTTTTTCTGTGATGAGCCCAGCTGAAATATACCGGTAGTTTATTGGATTGCAAATCTTTCAGCAGTGATAAATTGCAGGAGACATCTATCATTGTATCAGGAGCAATACTTTTTGTTTATTTGTACTTTCCCCTGTGCCGGAAGAATATACTTTTTTTCCCCAATAATGACACAAAAGCAATCCAACAAGAATGATAAGAACAAACCCCAGGAGGGAGGAAGAGAGAAAGAAAGATAGAGGCAGAGACTGAGTCCTGCTCAGGCTAAATCTCAAAATCGTGGCAGAGATTAAATGCTTAGTTAATCATCATACAGTAACTCAGAGAAAAAAGAGTTTGTTTGTTTAGTATATTTGGATTTATTTTTCCATTGATCATTTTCAGTAGAACTGAGTACCCCAGCTCCCTAATCTTTCACTTCAGTTAATTTGACATGACAAATACACTACTCATTCTGGAGATTTATCTCACTCAAACCATGAATTCACAAACACCAAGATGTGACAATTGACTTTGTGGAAAGCAAAGTTTATAGCAATTTATTCCAGGGAGGGAGGGAGGGAGGGAGGAAGGGAGGGAGGGAAGGAAGGAAGGAAGGAAGGAGAATGAATAAAGGACAGAGGGAAGGAGGAAGGGAAGGAAAGAAAATGAATAAAGGACAGAGGGAAGGAGGGAGGGAAGGAGAATGAATAAAGGTCAGAGGGAAGGAGGGAGGGAAGGAAGGAAGGAGAATGAATAAAGGATAGAGGGAAGGAGGGAGGGAAGAAAGAAAGGAGAATGAATAAAGGATAGAGGGAAGGAGGGAGGGAAGAAAGGAAGGAGAATGAATAAAGGTCAGAGGGAAGGAGGGAGGGAAGGAAAGAAAATGAATAAAGGACAGAGGGAAGGAGGGAGGGAGGGAAGGAAGGAGAATGAATAAAGGTCAGAGGGAAGGAGGGAGGGAAGGAAGGAAGGAGAATGAATAAAGGATAGAGGGAAGGAGGGAGGGAAGAAAGGAAGGAGAATGAATAAAGGACAGAAGGAAGGAGGGAGGGAGGGAAGGAAGGAAGGAGAATGAATAAAGGACAGAGGGAAGGAGGGAAGGAAGGAAGGAGAATGAATAAAGGATAGAGGGAAGGAGGGAGGGAAGAAAGGAAGGAGAATGAATAATGGACAGAGGGAAGGATGGAGGGAAGGAGAGAAGGAAGTAAGGAGGGAAGGAGAGAGGGAGGGAAGAGTTGATGAAGCACTGCTAGTTCACTGAAACTACCATTTCGCCCAAACCGATCCGAACCAACTGAATCCCATCCCTGCTTGAGCCCCATCAGGATCTCGGCTGTGGGCAGAGTTTGCCTGCAATACTGCATTTTAACCACTGCATCAGCAGAGCTCTTAAAAGGAACAGCAAAAGAAGCTTCTGTAACATGGTTTTTGGAGTTCCATTAGCATCTGGTGAGTGATTCATGGAAACTGGATCCTAAAATATCACCCTCTTTCTTCAGTTCTATTGATCTTAATATCTTCTGCTTCCAGTCTACGAGCAATGCATTAAGCATAAACTGCAAACCCATGGAAAAATCAGCTTTCTGAGAGTGTGCTTCAATCGTGGGATTCACTTACCTTCCCTACTGGTTTGGCAAATGTGAGCTTGCATGCATAGTGCTTGCACCTTATGTCGGGATGGGTTGGCGGGGCTTCCCCCAGCCGCCATACCAGTTCACCCAAACTGGGGAGAACCAGCTGAATGCCGTCTCTGGTGTGCTTGTAGCAAGCCACGAAAGAACACATCTCAGCCTCATGGTTCGGTGTGGTGAAAGCCCAACTCTTCCATTCCGAACTGCTCTACAGCATTTCGCACAATCGGTGATGAGTTGCGTTACTTATTTAAATGATTACACATTATATAGAACCATTCCATCCTTTGCCTCGTAAGGCAATTAATAATACTTTACAGATCACCCCTAGGCTGACATTAAACATGGATGTAAAGTCAGAAAAGTCTACTTACATTCATTAAATTCTGTATCTCGGTCTCCGTAGGATGGTAATGGTCAACTTTACGATGGCCTTTACGAGAGCCATGGAAGAGTCGCGTTTTACGGGGCACTTTGCAGTCATAGCAACTGCAATATTGCGAGCTAATTTGGGCCATGTGCTCAGTCCCTTTTCAATGCAAATGGGATCAGAATGAAATTACCAAGTGTCCTGTTTATTAAAAAAAGTGGTTTCTTTCTTTCTTTTTCTGTCCTGTTTCATCCATTCGATACCTATGGAATCAGGAAAGTGAAATGCCAAGTCTGAGAAATGTGGATGGGTTTTCTAGACCAAGCCAGAAGGAAATCTGTAAGAAGAGCGGCAAAGATGATTAGGTAGTTGGAGGCTAAAACATGAAGAATAGTTGCAGGAACTGGGTATATGTTGGTCTAACAAAGTCCTAGGCTCCACCTGCAATCAAAGGCTCGGATCGGAAGGCAGAGTGGGGTATGGCAGAGGAAATGCTTTCAAGCCATTGGAAAATATATCCAATCCAACTTCTGTGTTTGTGTTTATTTGAGAGTGAGTGAGTGAGTGAGAGAGGGATCCAACTTCTCTCTGTGTGTGTGTCTGTTTGAGAGGGGGGGAGGGAGGGAGAGAGGGAGGAAGGAGGGGGAGGGAGAAGAAAAAGAATGAAGGAAAACTTATTTTACAAGGGGGAAAATGTTGTTGCTTTCAATCAGAACTGAGCATGCCTGGCTGTGGAATTCTGGGAGTTGAAGAGAAGGACTAGGGGTAACATGATAATATCCCAGTATTTGAGGGGATACCATGCAGAAGACCTATTTGTTCTGACCTAGGCTGCACCAAATCATGAAACAGACTCCTTGTCCCGAAAAAAGCCAACAACTTTTATTTGGCTAATGTGAATTCCTAGCATTCACATCCAGAAAAGTTCCGGCAATAAGCCTTTCAAAGGTGAATTGCAACAACAGACCTTATCAGTCCTAGGATAGTTGCCAGACCGATAGCTTCCAGGTGCAACACTGTACAATTAAATACTTGGCAATGAGTCTCTGTGAGGCATAAACTCAGATAAGCAAAACTTCACACTAATAAATGAACTAATTGTCTCCTGCAAACAGCTCCCTTTTGCTCCTATATATTCCCTATGGGAGGGGCCATTCAGCCTTGTGCCTTTACTCCCAAATCAACTCTTGTTCCTTAGCTGTTCCCTTCTCCTGACAGCTCTGTGCATGTGCACATCAGGAACAGGCTCCAGCTCTTCTTCTGCCACACTTATCTCTGACTCCGAAGGTAGCTGATAACCATCGGGGGGCCCTGACCGAGTGGCCAAAGTGGCTATGCGCGCAAATGCGTGCATGCATGCCCAACTCCACAAAATGCAATGCACACATGGCCTCCATGCATGCACCGACCCCGTGTACATGTGTGCTCCCTCGCACGCACCCCCATGTGTGCCCTCCCCACATATAGCCCGCCTCTTGTGCATGCATGGCAGAGACCCAAAGACCAGCTGGCTGGCAGGAGGTGCACACACATACTCAGTGGGCCAACAACACGTGGGCCATCAGAGAGGGTACTATGTGCCATCTCCTGCACATGTGCCACAGGATCACCAACCCAGTCCTAAGGTTCTTTTGACCATAGGACTGTGGCTAAATTTAAGTCAAAGAATATTCCGCACAGATACGAATGCCATTCAAAACAGTTAATATTGGTGTTACAGCTCAAGCTATTTACAATTCAAGGGCTATTCATAATGTAAAGCAGAGTGATTCAAAAATATTATAAACCTATTCGCAAATAATTGTCCTACCCAGGTAACCATTCTTGCAATTTGCATTTGATGAGGATCTCTTGCATTTAAAAACTAGGGAATTTGAACGAGTCAAAAAAAAAGAAAAAAGAAATCAATCTCCTGAAAGAATGAATAGGGCAGAATAATATCCCATGTTATTAAAGCACTTTGTCATTGCACTCCCTGGTCAATAGTAGCAGGTTTCTTGGACTTTTAAAAATATGGCTGGATAGAGATACTGCACCTCAACATTTTATTAATATCTGTAAAATATCTATCTTCTATGGCATTCTAAAGTCCCACATTTCTGGCATATAAAGTATCCACCATGATGTATACAAAGAATGAAGATTGTTCTTCTTCTCTTTTTTTTTCCTTGAATACAAAATAATAGTCTCTTGGAATTTATCTCCAGCTGATATTTAAGGCCCTTTCTACATCTGAACTTAAAACTCAACATATTCTCAGTGCATTGAACAGCATAGATGAATGGGAAATCTGCAAATCTAATCATTACAGGATTGACTTTGAGAAATTCCAATATTTGCTGGGTTATTGCACTTTAGTTTTATTTACTTGGCCCTCTTCTCTCTCTCTCTCTCTCATTGGTTTTGGAGTTTTTAATTTTTCTAAAAGTTTTTTTTTATACGCTGTCTAATAAATAGCTATTTCTTCCCAGCTCCCTCTTCCAAAACAAACAGAGTCTGGAGACCAAATGTGGATTAACTGGACAGAAATGTATTTAATTTAATAGAATCTGCAATGGGGGAAACCAGTTAGCCTTGGGCTAATAAACTCTCCAGAGAAGTAAATGAACATACCCATGAAATACTGTGTCACTATTTAAACACACAATTGTGTAAACCACATAGAAATAGTCCCTGATTGTAAATGACTATGAAAAATTGTACATAGTCAACCATGCATGGTTTTAAAAAAAGGAAACATTATTGGAAAGGGAGAGAGAGAGGCAAACAAGGTTGGTTTTCACTGCTATCATCTCAAAGAGTGAAGTTATCTTTAAATTGGCTTCTTGGTATTCTTTGAGATTGGTAATACCAGGGATGTGCAGTCAGGGGAGGCAGGGGAGGCAGGGCCTCACCACTGTCATCATGAAAAGAAAAACAAATGTAAAAGGAAAAAGGCTAACAGGCTAACTGGTGACAGAGTCACAGTGGATGACTCTGCTTAGTGCTTAACTTCAGGAGGAGGCGAGGGAACCACGTGCCTCCTTTACTCTATCTTTATGATCACTTGAGCAGAGTTAAGCAAGGGTTAAAAGGTGAAAAATTCCTTATGCAAAGGAGGCACGTGGTTCTCTCACCTCCTGTACAGGGCATATTTTAGAGGCTTTTTAGAGTTCTCTGGGAGCAACTAGCTCAGTCTGACCTCAGAGCTCTTGCCTTTCTCCTTTTACATTTTTTTTCTTTTCATGAGGGCAAGCAAGAGCAGAGTTGAAATCCTCTCTGAAACAGCTGGAAACATTTCTGCATACACTGCATACATTTCATTAATCAAGCTAGGTAGCATCATCAGTGGCTGGAGAAGAATGTTTGTGGGCTGCTTCTACATATTTCTTTCTTTCTTTGTTTGTTTGTCAAACATTTACAAGATAACAGGTACAGGTATGAACATGGACAGGAACAAAGGGAGTAGTTAAATCAATGATTCCTTTATTAGAACCGCCAGCAACCCTGGCAAAAAAAGTTTTTCTCTCATCGCAGGCTAAAAAGTCTGTCTGTCAGGGAGATGAATAGCTGTCTGCCACATCTACTCATCTCCGCCCCCTGCCTTTTATCCCCAGAGCTAGGGTGAGGCTTTGCTAGCAGCGGTAGCTCTTCCATCCCAAGGATCAGCCCATAGATTTCCACTGCTCTCCTCTCCTCTGCCTTTTGTGCATCTGTGCATCAGGATCTTGACCCAGCTGTTCCTCCTCTTCTTCATCAGCCACCTCCAGACCTGGGGGCTGTTGACTCTCCATCTGAGGGCTGAAGGATGGCCCAGGCTCTACCTCTGTTTCTCTCTCTCTGACAGCTCCAGTCCCTCTTGCCCCACTGGTTGCCCTGATGCTGATCCTAACTCCCACACCTCTTCCTCATCTGATTCAGCTGCTGGAGGGGCTGGTGGTCGACAGGCCACAATACCTGGTTATATAGATACTGGTTGTTGGATCTGCTCTGGGTTGTTTCCTTCCTTCGTTGACTTTTGGTTTTGTCTTTTAAATGATGTGTTTATTGCTGGCTGATTTGTCAAAGTAACAAACTTCCAGATATAGAATAGAATAAATATTGAAATGAAAGAATAGAATAAGAATGAGTAGAGTAGAGTAGAGTAGAATAGAATAGAATAAGGAAAGAGAATAGAATAGAGTAGAGTAGAGTAGAGTAGAATAGAATAGAATAGAATAAGAGATGGAATGGAACAGAATGAAATGGAATAGAACAGAACAGAATGAATGTAGAATAGAATGGGATGGTATATAGTAGAATAGAATAGAATAAGGAAAGAGAATAGAATAGAATAAGGAAAGAGAATAGAATAGAATAAAGAAAGAGAATAGAATAGAATAAGGAAAGAGAATAGAATAGAATAAGGAAAGAGAATAGAATAAGGAAAGAGAATAGAATAGAATAAAGAAAGAGAATAGAATAGAATAAGGAAAGAGAATAGAATAGAATAAGGAAAGAGAATAGAATAAGGAAAGAGAATAGAATAGAATAAGGAAAGAGAATAGAATAGAATAGAATAGAATAAGGAAAGAGAATAGGAGATGGAGTGGAATAGAATGGAATGGAATAGAACAGAATGAATGTAGAATAGAATGGAATATAGAATGGAGTAGAATAGAATGGAATTCTTTATTGGCCAAGTGTGATTAGACACACAAGGAATTTGTCTTTGGTGTTATATTAAGGAATTCTGACTTGAAGTAGCAACTGCTCCCAAGGAAACAAGTTCTTCTAGCCTTTCCAATGAAAAATATCTAGGATGGTACTTTGAGTGAAGCCAACATGCTTGAGTTGCTGTGTCCCAATGGGAAGAAAGAGGAGAAAGCAAATGGCCCTCACCTTCTGCCTACCAAAATTACCAGCCGGGCTTTGAAACAATGTTCTCATCTTCTAGGAGGTGGAAGGTTGGGTGGAGTTGATGGAGTCTCAGCGTGGAGCTCCGTCAGCGAGATAAAGAAAATTGATAGGCCATATTAAGTCACGGTTTGAAGCTTCTCCTTAGTTGAAGGACAGCCTGTTCATCATTAAAGAACAACAGCAACAACAACTCTCAACAAATGGATGTATTGTCATTCCAAACGGCTTTGTTTGAAGTAGAACGGAAAGAACACTTGTTAGATTCTCTGTTTGTTTCCTAACCCAACTTCCAACGTTCGAGGTTGCCTCTTCTGAATGAAAGTTGGCCTTTGATTCCAAGGGGGTCAGTGGAGGGGCCAGGAATCAAGGCTTTTGCAAAGATTGGCTGAGATGCCATCAAGGCAAGGATGTTTACCAGAGCACAGCACTGAATAGAGAACCCTTCCACGCTTCTCCAAGGTTACTTATGCATATGATTATCCAAGTTGAGAGTACCCAGAAGCAACGATCAATTGTATTGCTTGTGCATACAATTGGCTACACAATAAAGACAGAAGCCCCCCCCTCCCCTCCTCCATGCTTTCATATCAAAGGTAACACTTGTTACACAGAAAAATAATTCTAAAAGCCCACTAAAAGTAGTGAATTAAATCTCAAAATGCAAAGAACTCTGGCTAATGTCACTCTTAGTGGAATAAACAAAACAGACAGAGGAAAAACGGAGAGGGAAGAAAAAGAACACTGTTGTTTCTAACAATATTAACAGCACTTTCAACTGCACTGTACATTACAAGAGGATAAAATGACTCGTGGCACGACAAAACCGCGGTCCACTAAAGCACGCCCGATTAAAGCGCGTACCTGACGTCATCAGCAGCGCGACAAATACGACCGCGGAGAAAAAAGGGCGCTTTAAAAAGCGCTTTTAAAGCAAGCCGATTCACGTAAAGGTAAGGGTTAGGTTTAGGGTTAGGGTTACGTTAAGCGTTAGGGTTAGGTTTAGGGTTAGGTTAAGGGTTAGCGTTAGGTTTAGGGTTAGGTTAAGGGTTAGGTTTAGGGTTAGGTTTAGGGTTAGGTTAAGGGTTAGGTTTAGGGTTAGGTTTAGGGTTAGGGTTAGGGTTAGGTTTGGGGGGGTTAGGGTAAGGTTTTCACGTTAATTTTAACTTTACTGCTCACAGCGTGATGTTTTCGTCGCGCTGTGATGATGTCAGGTACGCGCTTTCATCGAGCGCGCTTTAGTCTACCGCGGTTTTGTGGTGGAACCAAAATGACTACCTATGGTTGGGGAAGCAAATCCAGATTTTATCTAAGCATCATGTACAAACCAGGTCAACAAGCTAAGGACTAATGTTGAAGTGTAGTATATTATGTAACACACAACTATGTTTCTGAACTTGAGTTTAGCCATGAGTGTGTGCTTTTTTTATTGAAAATTTTGGGGAAAAAAAGTTTTACAAATGTTTACTTTCCTCCCCCTACCCTCCCCCCCTACCCCCCCAACCTTCCCCCACCCCCCAACTTCCCAGAACCAATACAGGGTATAAATCTTTAACAAAGATATTCTAAAATAAACTTTAAAAGAAAGTTAATATCGTCTTTCCTTTGAGCTTTCACTCCTCTTTGCTAGGCTAGCTCTAAACAGATTATATCATTCCTTGTTTCTTCAGTCATAAGCTATCTGGAATTTCTTAGTCGCATATTTATTTTGAATGTAGTCAATCCATCTTCTCCACTCCAATTTATATCTCTCATTTGAGTGATCCTTGAGATATGCTGATATTTTAGCTGTCTCTGCTAGGTTTGTTACTTTTAATGTCCATTCTTGAATAGTAGGCAAATCTTCCTTCTTCCCATATTGTGCCACCAGCAGTCTTGCTGCAGTTATTAAATGCAAAATCAGGTTAGTCTCTATAACTGTACAATCAGTAATTATACCTAACAAAAATAACTGAGGGGAGCAGTGAGTGTGTTGTGTGACCCAAATCTGAAAGCTTCCTGGGGTTTCCACCCAGTTGAAAGTTCATGATCTTGCTCCCACACCCACAAGTCTATCACATGGTCCAATCTTCCTCTGCCACGCTGGCATTTCCATCCATCTAGTTCCGGTCAGGTGCAGAGACAAAGAATGACCTTGGGCTTCTAGAAAGGAATGTTTTGTTTTGACATTCTGCTCCTTACTATTCCCCCTCCAAATTCCCCACTAATGAAACAGCATAGTAAAATAAGAAAGAGTGTGGCAGGCCAAAGATTCTAAAAAGAATATGACTGCAGGCCTGACACCCAGCTTCTGCCAACCTAGCAGTTCAAAAGCATGTAAAAGTGCAAGTAGAAAAATAGGAACCACTTGGGTGGGAAGGTAACAGTGTTCTGTGCACCTTCGGTGTTTAGTCATGCCGGCCACATGACCATGGAGAATATCTTCAGACAGTGCTGGCTCTTTGGCTTTGAAACAGAGATGAGCACCGCCCCTCAGAGTTGGGAATGATTAGCATATATGTGCGAGGGGAACCTTTACCTTAGAATATTTCATTCTTCTAGGAGAGGGGTCGGTGCTAACGTTCTACATTCCCATTGCAAATGCAATTAGAACTTCACTTGTTGAGTAAAACCTCCTTCTCTCCAACGTCTCTGTCCCTGTCTACCAAGAGGGAGGAGATATCTGAAAAGCTATCCCATTTTCTCAGTTGAAACTGAACACCCATTTAGCTACGATGCCATAAATCCGAGGACAGGAAAACATAACGCTAAGTCAGTCCAGAGCAATTGTTACAGTGGATTTACGAAAGGTGCCTACCATGGCTGCGATTTTGGAATTAAATCACAAAAGGTAGCACTGAAGTCTCTTGTTCTGATTTGACCTGTGGGAGAAAAGAGTTGCTATAAATTCCTGTCAGATAAAGTCTCTTTATTGCCTCCTTCCAACCCGAAAAGCGATAAATCAGCAGTCTGTTTGTGAGAGCTGATCTTAAAGAATGACTCGGTGATCACAGACATGCAATCAGCAGGGGGGGAAAAAAATCACGTTATTTCAGTGCCAAAGTTCCTTTCTTCGTCATTGGTATAAGAGGATTTCAATAACCTCTGGGGAACGTCCGTTTGGAGGCTGGGAATGGATTGGAAACAGGATTTATAAAAGCGGCAGGGGGGAAATAAATCTTTTATTTACAGCCCCAGCCATGTTTATCATGAGGACATGCTGGAAGTTCTGGAAATAAGAGAAAATTATGGACCAGATGAGAAGCATCTAACAGCACCCTGCACAAAAGGGCAGGCACAGTAGCCACAGATTAAGTGCCTGCCCTTAACTAGCCAAAGAAAACCAACTGACTGGAAGGTATATTAGGAACATATCAAGGCTGCAGAAGTACCACTCCCTACTCTCTCCCCACAAATTCTTTAAGCGACGAGTGGGGGAAGGAAGGAAGGAAGGAAGGAAGGAAGGAAGGAAGGAAGGAAGGAGAAAGAAGGGGATGGAGGGAGGAAAAGTAAGGAAGGGAAGAAAGAAGGGAGGAGGAGGAGGAAGGAAGGGGAGGGAGAGGAAGAAAGGAAGAAAGAAGGAGATGGAGGGAGGGGAAGGAAGGAAGGAAGGAAGGAGGAGGAAGGGGAGGGAAAGGAAGGAAATAAAGAAGGAAGGAGGAGGAAGGAAGGAAGGAAGGAAGGAAGGAAGGAAGGGGAGGTAGGGGAAGAAAGGAAAAAGAAGGGGTTGGAGGGAGGGTAAGGAAGGAAGGAGAGAAAGAAAGAAGGGAGGAAATAAGAGGAAGAAGAAAGGGGAGGGAGGGGAAAGAAGGAAGGAAGGAAGGAGAGAGAGAGAGGGAGAGAGATAAAAGTTCATTACTCCATTTGAATTTGCTTGACAATCATGGAAGGGAAGGGGATAAAGGGAGGGGAAGGGAGGAAAGAAAGAAGGAAGGAAGAAGGAGGAAGGGGAGGGAAAGGAAGGAAAGAAAGAAGGAAGGAGGAGGAAGGAAGGAAGGAGGAGGGGGGAAGGAAGGAAGGAAGAAGAAAGAAGGGGTTGGAGGGAGGGGAAGGAAGGAAAGAAAGAAAGAAGGAAGGAAGGAAGGAAGGAAGGAAGGAGAGAGAGAGAGAAGGAGAGAGATAAAAGTTCATCACTCCATTGAATTTGACAATCATGGAAGGGAAGGGGATGAAGGGGGGGAAGGAAGGAAGGAAGGAAAGAAAGAAAGAGAAAGAAAGAAAGAAAGAAAGAAAGAAAGAAGGAGGAGAAAGGGGAAGGAAAGGAAGGAAATAAAGAAGGAAGGAGGAGGAAGGAAGGGGAGGGAGGGGAAGGAAGGAAGAAGAAAGAAGGAGTTGGAGGGAGGGGAAGGAAGGAAGGAAGGAAAGAAAGAAGGAAGAAAGGAAGTAGGAGGAAGAAGAAAAGGGAGGGAGGGGAAGGAAGGAAGGAAGGAGAGAGAAGGAGAGAGATAAAAGTTCATCACTCCATTTGAATTTGCTTGACAATCATGGAAGGGAAGGGGAGGGAGAGAGGGAGGGAGGGAGGGGATGGAGAAAGAGAAAAGTTCATTATTACATCTCAATTTTCTTGGCAATCAAAGGAGGCAGTTTGGGGGTGGGGATGATATGAATTATCCTGGCAAAACTCAAGGCTAGCTTGCTAGTTAAAAGGAAACTCTTTCCTGGCTAACATCTTGCTGCAAGTCCTATTTCCTAAGTCCAGTGCCCCAAACTCTCCGTGAAACTCATTGCGTTTACATTCCTGACATCGCTTACTCTATACTTCATAGGGTCCCGCCATCCACTGCTTTGCTCTAAGTCCTCCAGACTTTTCTTGAAGTGCAACTGTGCAGTTTTAATTAGTATTAATTGCTGAAAGGCAAAGTGAGAAAGAAAGAACTTTCATATAGTCAGCCTGTAAATTTACCAGAGGCATTGGACTGCTCTCTTTCAAGAACAGAAAACTGAGCTAAATGCCGAGGAACTTAAGCTTCGCGTAACACGGTCAACTTTTTAGAATTGTTATGCTTCCAACCTGCTCTTTCTAAAACCTCAGGAAAGTTGGCCAACACACAATGAGGTGAATTCAAAATCCCGTTGGAGGAATACAATTGAGTTTTTTTGGAAATGAACACGGCTGGCTAGCGAAGAACCCGCAGCTGCCCAATGAAATGAATGGAGAGGAACATCTGGCTCTCTGCAACTGTAATTTGCGTTCACCTCCTACCATTCACCACATTGACTGAAATGGATGGGAGCTGCATGGTAACATCTGGAGAGCCCTCAGTTACGGCCCTTTAAATTAATAACAACACCTTAAAGAAAGACACCTGGTTTGGCTACTCTAGGTAGCATCTCTAATGTTCCAGAACCGTCCATGAAACAAAGAGCTGGATGAAATACTAGGTAATCCTGTTTTGAACGTGAGTTATGAACAGATTCCACCAAAGCTGTGATAGCGAACCTATGGCACAGGTGCCACAGGTGGCATGCGGAGGCCTCTCTGCCGGCAAGTGAGCTGTTGCCTCAAGTGAGCTCCACTGTGCATGCGCGCCCACCTCCCACTCACCAGCTGATTTTCAGGTCTCTGCTCTGCATGCAGAAGACACGTGTGCATGCACGAGGAAGTGTGGGGTCAAACACGCATGCGCAGTGGCAGCACGATGAGGTTGCGTGCACATGCACAGTGGACCGGGCTGCATGGGGGAGCATGTGCATTGCATTATGGGTGTGAGAATGTATGCGTCAGCTGTCATGTGCGCACTTTTGGCGCATAAGGACAAAAAGGTTAGCCATCACTGCACCAAAGTAAGCATTCAACCATATTCACATTAATGTGTTTGTGTGTGTGTGTGTGTGTGTGTGTGTGTGTGTGGTTAGGTTTAGGTTATGACTCAGGATGGCGTACAACATAAAAGAAAACACATATTGCAAAAATTAAAAGGGACATTAAATAAAGTATCCAAAACTGTATGCTAGTCTTGTTGTATTCGGGTCTTTTCCTGTGTAAGATTGAGATTGTCTTGGCAACGGTTCGTTGAGGTCTCACTCGGGCTGGTGTTTTTGGCTAAAAGCGTGGTCGGAGCTGCCATCTTTTTATAAATCTTGGTGGGGATGTGTGGAGTGCTGGCTTTGTTTCAGTAAGTGGAATGATTGGTTGTGTGGTTGTATCATGATTGGTAGATTTGGTGCTGATTGGTGCTGGCTGTGTATCCGTTGCTGTTTTGTGTTGCAACGGCCTGGGTGGTGGGTGGGGCTGGTTTCCAGATGTCCAGTAGGCGGGAGGTATCGTTACATTTATTCATGTTGTGGGGGTGTTTCTCTATTTTGATAGCTTCCATAATTATTCTCATGTTGAAGTGTTCAGTTTTGGTTTCTTCATTTGGTTCCTTCAAAATTAATTTCATGTTGTCAGCACTTCTTCATTGGATAATCAGGAAAGAAAACCACAAGACTCCATTGATAGAAATCAAGTGTACTTTTACTAATTATAAATGATCAGAAGTGAAGCAAAGCGAAGTCTGATTATGTAGGCGCGAAAGCGAATAATATATTGTATAATTCATTCCCCTCCCCTTGGCATCCCAATTACAGTCCAATCATAATTCTCCCAAGTGTCAGGTGTGAGATAACTTCGAAAGGCATCACCAAGATGGAATGCCGGTGCCGTTGGCCTTGGCGGGAACCCTCCTCCGCATGCGCAGTAAGGTGGACAGTTCAAACTCCAGAATCTTCCTCCAGCACAACAGTTAGTCCCCTTCCAAATACCATGCCCCCCCTCCCCGTTTCAATGGCACCCGAAGCAGCAGCAAAGCAGAGGCTGACACGTCCTGTAGCTTTAATCTACGAAATCTATGAAAACATGTGTGTGTGTGTGTGTGTGTGTGTGTGTGTGTGTGACTATATATATTCCCTTTTTTCTCCCCGATTTGCAAACATACATTATTATTAGCCTTAAGTTAATTTGTAGGTTGAAATGACCTTTGATCACTTATGCACATTATGATCAAAATCAGTGCAAGCTACCACTAATATAGTCTCTAATTGTTGCTATCCGAAGGAGAAAATTATTGCATTTGGTGTGGTTACACTGTGTAGTATTAATGACCCCAAAATATGGTTTTAGCAAAGAAATGCATTACTGGGGGGCTTCAGGCACTCAGCGGTGTCTGCCATGTGAGACCACCTCTCATATTCAGCTGCCATCCCATACTTGAGTGGTCTCAATTTGGGGGAAAGCTGGTTTATGTAAATTTAAGGATATGCATACCTATTATATTCTAGAAAGGCAGAAGTGGTATTCAGCAGGTTCTCATCAGTTCTGGAGAACCGGTAGTAGAAATTTTGAGTAGTTTGGAGAACCGGTAAATGCCACCTCTGCCTGCCCTGCCCCTGAGTCCTAGCTGATTGGGAGGAAATGGGGATTTTACAGTATCCTTCCCCTGCCACGCCCACCCAGCCATGCCACGCCCACCAAGCCACACCTACAGAACCAACATTAAACATTTTTGAATCCCACCACTGTAGAAAGGTAAAGACTGACCCTTAAAAAGACACATTCCTTTTTTGGAACCCATTATAAATATCTGTGGAAACATCAAAATGGATTCTTCTTTTTTTTATTATTTTGTTCCAAAGGAGATATTAATTCAAATGGATTAACGCCACAATTTATCAGTTTCTAGACAGATGGAAAGGTAAGCTTCAGTTCAAACTGATCCCTAGGAATGAAAGAGCTGCCCTTGAAATGAAATCTTATATTGACATTTAGTGTGAAATATTGCCTTTGCTCGCCCACCCACCCACCCACCCACTTCTTTTATGCTAGCTTTCACTCTTTTGGAAAATTTGGAATTCAAAACAATTAACCGCAACTAATTCACTGTTGCTATGCTCCAGCTAGGATACCTGTGATGTGGAGACTTACACAACACAGATGGAAGACCTAGGAAGCAAATGCAATTTCTTTTCAAACGCTGCTATCGGTAGGGCACAAAGAAAGGCCTACGCGGAACTAGAGATGGGGGAAAGAAACAGCATTCTTAAAGCTATTCTTTCATGTGTTTGCATGGAAATTGTCAAAAGGCATAGTTGAAAAGGGGACGAAGCTTCCAGGATGAGAAGTGAAATGTCTTCAAAGAAAACCCAGAAAGTTGCCCCATTGAAAAAGCAGCTTTGGGAAGAGTTGAAAACATGTGTTGAGTTTTTCAACAATCAATCCACACTTGCCTACAAACCAGAGTTGGGTTCCGGCAGAGACTACCGCTCAGTGGTGGGATTCAAATAATTTAACAACCGGTTCTCTGCCCTAATGACAAGGTGGGTAGGCGGGGCTTAGTGGTCGTGTGACCATGTGGGCATGGCTAACTCAACATTACTCAGGTTGATGGGCGCTTCGCCTTAGCTGTTACAATGTAATAAGGGTTAACCGCAGAGGCAGTTTCTGTAAGCAGGGCAGTAAAGATTAAGCTAGAAACAACATCAGAATGTTTCCTTCCTGCCTTTCTTACAGGATTAGCCCTATGAAGTGGAAAAAAACAAAATGAGATTTCTTCCAAAAACCAGTTCTCTGAACCTCTTAGAAAGTTAAGAACCGGTTCTCCCGAATAGGTCCGAACTGGCTGAATCCACCCATGCCGGCTGGGAGTATCGGGTACCGTTCCAGTATGGTGCTCCGGAGGACCCACCCGCCCACCCTCCTTACCTGTATTTGAGCTCTTTGGCACATCTGCGCATGCACATGGAGCATACGCCGCCTATGTGATGTTCCGCCGAGTAGCTGGAGAATCGCAGGAGGTAACATCGCATGTGTGTGTGTGCACGCTCTGCATGCATTCATGTGGTGGACGCCGGGCCCCGTTACACCAGGATCTGGAACCCACCACTGACGCGCGTGCATGCACAATACAACTAAAATTGCTCTGTGCATGTGCAGAGGCAAAAAAAAGCAAGATATCAGTGCCTACGATGCCACTAGGAGGACCAGTTCTGGGCCGTGGCAGGCCTGGGTCGCTGCCCGTTTCAGCAACCCAGGCTGCCAAGCTACTGCCAAACTGGGCCAAAACCGGTAGAAACCCACCACCACTACAAACTTGACACCATATGTGTACGCAGAGACACACATTGATAGATCTGTTGATATCAAATATATCACATTATAGTTTATGACATTTGTAGTTTTTTTGGATGGTTGTGGTTTTTTTTTTAATTTACCAAGGTTAGCTCAGGGAGATAAATCATGCAAATGTAAATCACGTCACCATCATGGGAATGCTGCAGCGGTCGTAAGTGTGAAAAAATGGTCCCCAGTTGCTTTTTTTCAGCACCATTGTACCTTCGAATGGATGCTAAGTGAACTGTTGTAAGTCAAGGACCTCCTGTGCATGAACTAAAAACAGAAAGGGTATAAAAAACAAGATTTTAAAAGATGGAGTAGGAGCGTTAGGACGGGTGTAGGAGAGCATGCAAGATTAATACATGGGAGACACCTATTGACGAAACTGGAACACTCTAACGTAACAAAGTAGATGCTCATTAAATCCTAGTTTATAGCACAGGTCATCATCCCAGAAATTTGGAGTGGATATTTAGAGGTGTGACTTGCCAAAAAAAAGATTTCCCTAACACATTTTAAAAGGTGGTACTGTAATTACTGTATTTTTTCAGAGTATAAGACGCACCAAGGTTTTGAAGAAGAAAATGAAAAAAAAAGTTTTTGCACTCTGCAAACTTTCCGAAAAACGGCCTGTTTTTTGCGTTTTGTCAAAAAAAATGGCCATGTATAGCCCTTAGGAAGCTTATAGAGTGCTGCTGAGGGCTCTGGGGGCAAAAAATGGGCCCTTTTTCACTCATTTCTACCCTCCCCAGCCCCCAGGAGCACTCTGAAAGCCTCCTAAAGGCTATGCATGGCCATTTTGGTGAAGGAGGTGGAGTTTCGGGAGGCAAAAAATGCTGTATTCAGTGTATAAGACACACCCAGATTTTCAGCCTCTTTTTTGAGGGAAAAAAGGTGTGTCTTATACTCCAAAAAATATGGTAGGTGATGCCTTTCAGTCAATCATCTGTCTAACAAGGACTCTGCCTTTGTTGGCCAGCACAATGTAATTGATAAGAGGTCGGATTTGCCTGGAGAAACCCAGATTTACATTTTCACATTCAACACTGGGTCTTCCAATGAATACATCAATAGCAATAGCAGTTAGACTTATATACCGCTTCATAGGGCTTTCAGCCCTCTCTAAGCGGTTTACAGAGTCAACCTCTTGCCCCCAACAATCCGGGTCCTCATTTTACCCACCTCGGAAGGATGGAAGGCTGAGTCAACCCTGAGCCGGTGAGATTTGAACAGCCGAACTAGCAATCAGCTGAAGTAGCCTGTAGTACTGCACTCTAACCACTGCGCCACCTCGGCTCTTAACCTCTCAATATCTCTTGGTCTAATCACCTTCCCAGACTTCGGCTGTGGAGATAATTCCCAAAAACAAAATGAATAAATTTAAAAAATGCAATATATACAGCAGTGGCCAAAATGGTGGAAAACCTTTTGGGAAGAGTGTACAGTATTTTTGAAGTTTGATGGCTAATAAGACCACTTTTTTGGGGGGGAGTAGTACCTTAAAATGATATATCAATGGGAAGATAATTTAATCAAGAATGTAATGCAATAACTTTTATGAAGGATTTGCTAGTAGAATAGCAGTTATAAAGGAGAAAAGTAAAACACGTAGAAAAAAAATGAGATATACAAAAATTATCACCATAGAAAAAATGAGATATACAAAAATTATTACCAGGTCAGTTAATACTTGGTTGGGTAAACTTTAGCATGAATTACGGCCTTCCAACATCTTCCCATGGAGCGAACCAAGTCTTTTAGTTCTGCAGCTGTTATAATGTGAAACCAAGATAGAATGGTTGCTTATATTAACTGAGTTTTATTGCTGGCTACATTTGACTATAACTTTTCATAGAATACAGATAATTGAACGAACTTTGTTGCATTACCTTCTTGATTAAATTACCTTTCCATCGATATATAATTTAATGGTACTACACCAAAAATAAGTGGTGTCATTAGCCATCAAACCTCAAAAATACACTTTTCCCAAAAGGTTTCCACAATTTTGGCCAATGCTGTACATTGTGGTTTGAAGGGCCTTAATCAGATCATGGAATTGAGGGAAGGATCATGGTAAGACATATAATGGAAATAGCGGCACCCCCATTTCTACTCTTTGCCATATCCAAACAAAGGAAGATTTTTTTTAAAAAAAAAAGAGCTCAAAAAAGTTACTAGAAGATGTTTGAAAGAAGTTCTCAAGCACGCTGGATGGGGAAAAAAAACCCTGAAAGCTCTTTTACAAAGGAAAAAAAATGCTTTTGAGAAACCGCAAAGAGGATTTCAAGACGGAATTAATTCCACAGTCAGCGAGTTGAATGGTAGAGGATGAAAAGAGTTGTAACTTAATAACAGCTCAAGGGACATAAGGTCTCCATTACTGGATGAATGGATGGATGGATGGATGGATGGATATGATAGACAGACAGATTTTAATTCTTGTCAGAGTTTGTTGCAAAATTAAATGCAGAAAGCACACACTGGTACTGTAACTGATTCAGCTGGATTTATTAACTTCTTTATATACATAATAATAGATGAATAAATGTACAATACCAACAGGTGGTTCTTCCAAGTAAACACGAGACAGGAGAGTTATGGGCAAACACAAGCAATTAGTTTCATTTCTGCAGACAAACCCAGAGAGACTGTTTGTTTACTTCTCAGAGCAGCAGACTGCTTAAGTTTCTGTTTCAACTCTCTGCACAGATTCAGATCTGTTTAAGCTCTCATTGGCTGACTTAGCTGCTATGCCTATTCATTGGCTGACCTTGTTCCCATGTCTCTCCCAGTCATGAATATTTTAACAATTCTAATGCATAATATTGAGGAAAGAACCAACATGAAAACATTTATATTTCAAAACTTACATTGCCAATAGAAGAGAATATGTAAAGTTTGAGGTTGAACTGCGGGGTCCTTGGTACTTTCTGTGCTGGGCTGTTTTTCTTGCAGACGTTTCATTACCCAACTTGGTAACATCATCAGTATTGCTTCAGCCCTTGGAGCCAATCATAAATCCCAAATCCCCAGGATTAAAGCTCTACTTTTCAAACCTATATCTCAAGAGATTAATCACACAGGGTTTATTTTTAAAGGCATTTTCACTTTGGGAATCTGGATGGGGATTTGTGGTCCCCTAGCAAAATATTATCACACCAAAACGTTCTACAATTTTGCAGCTAAATAGTCTTACTGATTGAATGAGTAATGCCCATTTTCCTCTAGTCATCCAATGTCACTTTGCATTTTGGTCATAGTTAAAACATTGTGCACCTTCAAAGCTGCTGGGATCGCATCAAGGTCATCCTTGTTTACGATTATTGAGAAATTTCCTCTTACACAAGCCCTAACGGTGAAATATGTCAAAGGAGGCTGCACTAAATCATTTCCATCTTCCCTTTTTCCAGTTAATTGGTGTTTTCTCTCCTTTGCAGCCTTCATCCCACTTTAATGATTTGACGTGTTTGGACCTTCAACCCAAATCTGTATCATTTATTTATCGGCCCACTCTTTTTATCTTTCTTGCTAAATGTGATCCAAAAACAAATTTCAAAGCAACTGTATGGGGTGAGCTTCTTTGCTGAAGACAGAAACATACAGCAGAATTTTTCTCAGAAATATTTTAACGAACAAATAAAAGATGTTGGAATTTGCCCTTCCTGGAATTTGTCCCTTAGTGACTCATATCCACCCACAGGCCATTTTTGAACTTGAAGAGTTGATTTATCCATCACAGTCAAGAATGGCAGTTCTCTCCCCCCCTCCTCTTCTTCCAACGACTGAATGTTATTTCAATGGGAAGCTTATAACCAGGGATGAAATGCTACTTGCTTAGACCAGTTTTTCTGAACTGGTAGTAAAAAAAATGCTACCAGTTCAGGCAAACTGGTATTTCCGACGATCAGCTGTGACACTGGATTTATATTAACTAGAAAGCAGGATTGCCTGCTTTCTAGCTAATCGAAATCGTGTGGCACAGCGGATCTCCCCCTCGCTTTTCTACTTACCTTTCAGGTGCACTTGTTAGTAGGCTCCTTCCACCCACCCGGACATCATCATGTCCATTTCTGATGCTCTGCATAAGCATGGAAGGTCTGCGCATGTGCAGAGGTGGCCTGTGCGCCCACATTTGTGAACCGGTAGCGAAAGTGAGTAGATTTCACCCCTGCTTATAATCGTCTCTCTTCTTTTTGAGGGACCATAATCAAATCTGCCGACTTTCTGCTTTTTATGTGCTTTGAAAGCCCGTGTGCGAATATCCTGCCTTTTAATGCATAATAAGGCCTCCAGCTTCCCTGCCTAAGATAAACCATTGTGAAAGGAACACCTCTCATAGGACTTTCTCAGTGGTGGGCACTGTCACTTCTGAAGAAGACTCTTGCCTTTGGATGATTGTTGGAGCAATTTGAAGAAACGATTCACCAATTTCCCTGTCCATAAATCTGAGAGAGAACTTCAGAAGGCCAGCATTCTGCCAGTTTTCTCTTTCATTTTACAAGCGGTTTTTGTAAATGAACGCATACTTAACTCCTTGTCGGTCAGTTTCACAGTCTCTGTGAAACAAAATTCTCCAGCTTGGTCATTTTGTAGATGAAGGGCTTCATCTCCCAGAATTCTTAGAAAATGGCTACATTGCCTTGGAAATCCTAGAAATTGTAATCTATTTACAGGTAGTCGTTCCTAAACTATGGTTATTGGAATCAGAATTTTCACTGATAAGCCAAGCAATCTAAAGCTACAACATCATGTGACTGCATTGCTTAATGTTTGTAATTCTCCATTATTATTTAAAGTCAGGGATACAAAGACCTCATGTTACCGTAACTCGTGATTTCCTGCTGGCTTGCCATAAACAAAATCAGTGGGGAAGCCAGCAGGAAATTGCAAGTTCCAGGCATGACAAGTCTTTTATTAGGCAGCTTGCAAACAGGATGGTAGGTAGGTGAATGGTCTGGAGCAGTGGTGGTTTCCAGGCGCTATGGCATGGTACGGGCGTACCGGATCCTGCCTGGAGCACCAGGTACCATTCCAGTATGGTGCTCTGGAGGGCCCGCCTGCCCGCACTATGTATCATGTTTTAAAGCTGTCGGCGCTTCCGCGCAGGCGCATGGTGCATACAGAGCCTGCGCGAGACTCCACTGAGCAGCTGGAGTGCCGCGGAGGCTTGCAGAAGCATCATTTGATGCTACAATACAGGCGCGCAATGCCGTGCTTGTGGGTGATGCCGGGGCCGTTCCAACTGTAGAGGTTGGAACGGAATCCGTAACCCACCACTTCTATGGAGTATTGGCAGGAGAGAGCTATGGTGCTGTGGTCTGACACAAGTGTGGCTAGGTGGACAGCTGCCCACTTGCCCAGGCCCTACAGTCACTTTTTCACCTGGGGGGATTTTTGAGAAAAGGAAAAAAAAAAGCAGAGAAAGATGTATCAATTTGCGGGACCTTCATTATAAGCTTCCCCCACCAATGTTGCATTTGAGAATCCAGCAAGTAAGTTTGCAAAGGATGATCACACAATCGCGGTACACTTCGACCCTCAAACATCCAAGCCGGCTGCACGAATTGAGATCACATGACCACGGGGGCGCTGCAACGATCACAACTTCAGAGCCGAGGTTGCGCAATGGTTAGGGTGCAGTACTGCAGGCCACTTCAGCTGACTGTGATCGGCAGTTCAGCGGTTCAAATCTCACCGGCTCAAGGTCGACTTAGCCTTCCATCCTTCCGAGGTGGGTGAAATGAGGACCCATTCTGTGGGGGTAAGTTGCTGACTCAATTTGCTAAAAAATCTGTAAACTGCTTAGAGAGGGCTGAAAGCCCTATGAAGCAGTATATAAGTCAAATAAATAAATAAATAAATAAGTAAGTAAGTAAGTAGATAGATAGATAGATAGATAGATAGATAGATAGATAGATAGATAGACAGACAGACAGACAAACAGACAGACAAACTTCAGTTTTAAGTCCTCTTGTTCAGCATTCTTGTAGCTTTGAAGAATCACAGAACAAGTGTTTGTAACCCAAGGATTCCTGCGTTTGAAATGTACTCAAGTTGGAAAACCTGCCGTTGAAAAAATGTCTGAGATACTTTCTAAAACAGCCTCAGTGGATGATGTTTGGCACTGTAGATCCCGTATAAATGGAGCTCCGATCTCAACTTGATGCAGTAGAGAGAACATTTTAAAAAGCAACCAGAGGGGAGATCAAGCCATGTCACAACTATTGAGCAGGGAGGACCCTATATCTTGATTTTTTTAAGGAAACCGTGTAAGAAAGGGGGGGAACCCTCAGTAATCACATGGAAATCAATCAGTAGGTGAGGAGGGTAATTACACCTCCCCCAGCTCTAATCCTAAGCACTCTCAGTGGTTCTATTAATATTTTAGGCTTGTATTAATATTTTAGGGAAGAAGGGGATATTCTACTAACATTATGTTTAGCTCATGGTTATAATAACAGGAAGAATAATAGGAATAATATGCATTCAGTTCTGGGAAATATGAGAGACGAGGGACAGCAAAGAAGGCTCAATTTCTATTACAATTCTGGCATTCATTTTCTGGATCTATAAATAGTATGTAGTTATGAATTAAGGATTTGTTTTCACAAAATGTGGCAAGGATATGCTTAGCAGGCCTGCATCTATATTCATTCATGCCTGCCCGGAACCTGCTACATTTCTCCCAAATTACATTCATCAAAAGAGATTATTAAAGCTAGATGATTAACTTTCCAACATATATGAATTAGCGTACAATGCATAAGCATTCTCTCTGAACCAGATAATATTTAGCAAAGTATTCACCTATGCATATCCAAGAATTAGGAAGCTAATGGAAGATGGCAGTACACAGACATGGAAATAATGTAGTAAGATGTTTATATAGGAGTCTGGCAGACAGGTGCATTTTGGCTGAGAATTAGAGATGGGGCTCAACGTTTATGAGTCTTTGGATTGGGGTTTTGACTTCCACTTAAAGGGAGGTGATTTGCAAGGGATCTTTAACCCTTTCCCACCCAAATTCCCATGGTCTAAGAGACATGGTGGTTCAGAGGTTAAGATGCAAATAGAAAAATAGGAATCACCTTTGGTGGGAAGGTAACAGTGTTCCGTGTGCTTTCGGCATTTAGTCATACTGGCCACATGACCACGGAGATGTCTTCAAACAACACTGTCTCTTCAGCTTTGAAGGAGCACCGCCACCTAGCGTCGGGAATGACTAGGGAACCTTTATCTTTACCCTACGCTATGTAGCCTATCGGGCAGTAAGACATCTCCAGCATTTTTGGTCTTGGGCAAGAATTTCAGCATCTTCCCATATGATGCTTAAAGTCTTTAAATCTTCCATGAAAGTTCTTCACCATGCATTTTGAAGGCATCTTCTTGATTGTTTGGCATCAGTGGAGATCCATCTCGTTGTCATCTTGTGGATTTAATTGTTCTCCATATGGAGAATATGACCTGCAAATTGGAGTCTTCCGTGTGTGACAATGTTATGCAATTTACAGGAGACATTTCTTCATTGCTAATATGGTCAAAACACTAAATCTTTAGGATTAGGCGAGGACATATTTGTTGAAAGACGTCAAGTCTCTTGTTAATACTCCTGAATGCCTTCCAGGTTTCTCCTTCCTAATTCAAGAATTAGCACAAACTGCAGCGTGCTTATTTCATTTATTTTTAATTTAATTATCGTCAAATTAAGCCGAGTTCATATGCTTTCTCCCATGTCTTTTCTAATTTCCCTTCTTGTTTACACACAAAGATAATTTGGTGGCAACTGATGTAAGGGCTTTGGGGCTGAATTATAATGCTTTCAGAGACAGGACATAACTCCAAGGGCTCAACTGATAAATCTCTGTCTTGTTTGAGATGAACATAACAGTTGAGATTTACGGTTTTTTTTTTCTAATTAAAAAGTATACCAGATCAAAATACTGGTATAGATAATTTGTCTATAAAATGCCTATGATTCTCAGCAGAGATATAATTCTCCAGTCAATGAGAGAATTGTAATGCAAGGTTATGTATGTATTTAATTAAATTAATATCAGCCAGCAAGGCTTTGTGTTTTCCAAGAATTAGATGAAAATGCAGATGTTCCTTTATTTAGGTAGACATCATGGATGGGAAACTACAGATCTCTTCAGCCCTATTGATCTTGGTTACTGTTGAAAGATTTTGGATGTGGTAGATTAGCAGTTCTCAAAGAATCCAGATTGCCCATCAAGGTTTTAAGTCTGGATCTAACATGGAAATGGTTGTCCCAAACATGCTTTCTCAAGAGGCAACTGGACTTTCTGTTTTGTCTTTGAAGATGTTTCACTTCTCATCCAAGAAGCTTCTTCAGTGCTTATCTGTGTCCTTATGTTCACCTGAACCAGGAATACTACTCAAATGACCCTGAGGACACAGATAAATCTCCAAGTGCTTCAATGACCTTCCAAAAGAAGCTAAGACGCTTCTTGGATGAGAAGTGAAATGTCTTCAAAGGAAAAAAAAAAAAAACAGATAGGCTAGTTGCCTCCTGAAAAAGAAAAGCACCTTTGGGACAACCATGACCTGGATGACTAAGAATCTCTACAGACTTTTAGCTATACAATTTGGGATAAATGCCCTTGGAATGGTGTGGGAGTAGGAATGGATTTCCAGAGGAACAAATGCAGACTACAGGAACCAGGAGCACCACTCAGGTGACCCTAAGGAAAACCGATAAACCTCCAAGTGCTTCAATGACCTTCTAAAAGGATGCAAATTTCCAGCTATCTGCAAAGAATATAAATCCGTCCATTCCCCTTCCTCATTCCCCTCTGGAATGAGCTGCCCCCAGAGCTTTGCATAATCCCCGACCTCCAGTTCTTCCCACGTGCCCTAAAAAGTTGGCTTTTCCAGCAAGCCGGCCTGGCCTGAACAAAATAAAATAAATGATTGATTTAATTGTTAATTTTAATCTAATTTTTAAAATGTTATTGTTAATATTAATTGGGTTTGTTTTTGGATACTCTATCTAATTTCCTTCTTAACTTTTGTAGTATGTGGGTTTTTTTAATGCTGTACGCCGCCCTGAGTCCTTTGGGAGAAGGGCGGCATATAAATCCAATAAACAAACAAACAAGTTTCAATTTTCAAGTTTAATTTTATTTATAGGCCACCCAATCCCGGAAGACTCCAGGCAGCTTACAGAGAGGGGAAAGAAAAGAACAATAAAATAAAATAAAAATAAAATAGACAAGTTAAAAACAACACAGATACATTCATTTCAGTCGGGGATGGAGCTCAACAGTGAGGTCAACAGCCCCAGGCCTGCCGGAATAGCCAGGTCTTGACAGCTTTTCTGAAGGCCATGAGAGTGGGTGAGGTCCAGATTTCTGGGGGTAGTTCATTCCAAAGGGTCAGAGCAGCCACAGAGAAGGCTCTCTTCCGGGGAGCTGCCAGCTGACATTGTCTGGCTGACGGTATCCGAAGGAGGCCCACCCTGTGGGATCTTACCGGCCATTGGGAGGAGTGTGGCAGTAGGCGGTCTCGCAGGTATGCTGGTCTTAAGCCATGCAGAGCTTTAAAGGTAATAATCAACACCTTGAATTGTGTCCGGAGACCAATAGGTAGCCAGTGCAGCTCGCGGAGGATAGGTGTGACATGGGTGTACCTACATACACCCAATATCGCTCGGGCAGCTCTATTCTGGACTAGTTGCAGTCTCCAAACGCTTTTCAAGGGTAGCCCCATGTAGAGCGCAAACCCCACTCTCCTGCCAGAGCTGAAGAAGCTTTCTGGATGAGAAGCGAAACCTGTTGAAAGAAAAAACAAGAAAGTCCCGTTGCCTCCTGAAGAAACATTTTTAGGACACCCATGACCTGGATGACTGAGAATCCCCATAGACTTTTTAACGTGGAAATGGCTAACTTATTACATGGCTGAATTTTGTTTGTGTAACCCTGACACAGTTTGTGTTTACCCTATTTAGCAAAGTGAGGCCGGGGCAGGAGGAAAGTTGGGATTGGAAAAAAAAAAACTTGAAAAGAAGACTTGGTTTCCAAGATATATGATGATTGATGATAATGACATAAACTTCTAAATAACATTTTGCCATAAAGCTAGTGAGCTGAAATCCACTTAAAGATTTGTATAAAGAAAAGGATTGATTGATTGTGTGTGTGTGTGTGTGTGTGTGTGTTGGTGTGCAATAATCTTTCGAAGATGTAAGAGTTTAGAGTTAAAATATATATAAAAAATTGCTCTATAAAGAACAAATAGAGTAAAATCTGGGCTCAGTTGTATCACTTTTTCCCTTTCTCTTTTAATGGCTTTCTCACTTTGAGATGGAACTGCTGTTTTATCTTTCACCATAAAAATGAGATAAAATACTCAGCGCTCCAGAAGGGACCAATGTTTGTGTTTTGTTACTATTTGGCATCAAGAGAATCATATCAAATGAACCAGAGTTACTGGCATCAAACAAAGCATTTCTGGAGCTGGGAAGTAGTTGGTTGCATGCAAGAATGAACTGTAATATGTAGGGGGGGAACAAGAATGTGCAAACATTACTTAATACAAAATGTTGATTGTGATCTTTTGCATTTCCTGATTCAACAGGCCTCGCATATATTCTTAATTTCACATTAAGGTGAAGGCATCACCCGGAAGTAAGCATGCAATCAAAATATCTACGGCAGATAAAAAAGCATCTTCTCTTAATTTTATCACATAACTTTACATTCCATATGGAGAATCCTTTCCTCCTATGACCATCCAGGTTTTGGAATGCTTGAAGAATTGGCTTTTTTCAGGAGGCAACTGGACTTTCTTGTTTTTCCCTTTGAAGACATTTCACTTCTCATCTAAGAAGCTTCTTCAGCTTCTTGTAGAGGGTCATTGAAGCACTTGGAGTCTTATCTGTGTCCTCAGGGTCACCCGAGTAGTATTCCTGGTTGAGGTGACCCTGAGGACACAGATAAACCTCCAAGTACTTCAACGACCCTCTGAAAGGATGCAGATTATCAGATGTCTGCAAGGAATATAAATCCTTCCAGTCCTCACTATCCTATCAGAGCTGAAGAAGCTTCTTGGATGAGAAGCAAAATGTCTTCAAAAGGAAAAGCAAGAAAAGTCCAATTGCCTCCTGAAAAAAGCACCTTTAGGATAACCATGACATGGATGACTGAGAATCTCTACAGACTTTGATCTTTGTGAACAATTAGCATTATGCATCATCAAAAGAGGAAGAACAGGAGGAGTAGAATGAGACAGTCCACTACAGAATATTCTCCATTCTATTAAAAGTCAAATATCCAATTGTTGGAGAAGATATGGGTTCCACAAAGAGAAACTTTGAGTGGGACAATTATTTGGGAGCAGTTATTCCTGAGCAACTTCAGCTCCTACTGTTCCCCAGGAATTGTTGTGATTTAATGGAGACACAAGATATGTATTGGTCACCAAACCAAAAATGTGGTGCAAGGTGTTAAAAAGATAACAAGAAAACTCATAATTGCAGAAATATTTGCACATTGAAGAAATATACAAAAAGCAGAGTTCCAACCACCCATCACCAATCAAGTGGGTTTAAAAACTGTCCCAGCCATTGGCATCTTTGAGAAACCAAGATGGTGAAAGCCAAATAAACCTTGAAAAGAAATGATGTTCCAGAGAACAGGAGCAATGGCAAAGAACACATGCCTCCATTGTCCTATAAGATGTTGTGGGACCCATTGGCCTGTTTGGTCAAGGGGTCCCACAGCATACCTATCCCATCATATCAGGTGGGCAGAGACAATGGACAAAAATGTTCTCATAAATAATCAAGCCACAAAGAGCTTTCCAGATGATGACCAGTGTATTTGAATTGCAATCAGAAATTTCTAACATGGAACACTTTATCTGGGAGCAGACCAAGGGCTGAAATAAATCTTCATTCAAAGCGGTATCTGTCTTTCTGAAAACTTCATCTGGGTTGGATAATACTTTTTGCCTTGTCCATTAAACCTCACCAATGAACCTTGTCTGTCTTGACTCTTGAACTTATCTGGGACTTTGTTTATTCATTCCACTGTTGAGGACCTTCCTTAATTTTGATCTTGGACAATTAATAGTATTTCTAAAAAGCTTCATGCAGAGAAGAGTTAGGTGATAGATTTTGTACCTCCTGAATCTTTTGATGCAGTTCTCAGCATAATGTTTCCAGACCCCAGGCTAAGAACTGATCAGCTGGATAGCTGCGAGAAGTGAGGGCTGCATAGATTGATCTTGTATGAATGACATTCAAATATAGCACCTCTAAGAAAAAAAAATAAAGTCCATCTGTGAGAATCATTTCTGTCCAAACTTTAAAGATTCTTGCCTTAACTATTTTGCTTTCATTTTTCTTAGGAGAGGCATTGGACTAACAATCAATAAAAAAACTCATGAAGTCATTTATCTACAAATTTCCTAAATCATACCTCCAAGTACTTATTGTAGTGCACCAACAGAAAATCTCCAGGGATCTCTGAATCAGAAATCTCCCCTTGCCTTGAAAGTTAACATCTGAGATTCAGCTTTAGGATTGAAAGTAGAATTGAAGGTGATGCTTCTAAGAGAACTTCTTTGAATGTCTTCAATATTATTTTTCTAAATCATAAAAAAAGGTTCTCCAAAGGAGCTTTTGTTTTCGGAGTTCTTTTCCCCATGCCCTGTTTTATCTTTCTTTGAACTGACAACATTAGGAAAAAAATATATTGTCAAAAGAAGGTGAATAAGAAACTAGAGCAGCCTGCAAAATATGAGCAACAAAACATCGGTGGTAGAGAGCCATTCTTAATATTTTTAAGGAAACTGAAAACCTTTTTTTTGGGGGGGGGGAGATAAGCGATGCTTATGTTCTAATAATTCTAATTTGGAGTTAGATAAATTGTCATTTCCAGGTGTTTCCTGCCACAGAATGAAAGAGTCTTCAAAAAGACCTCAGACCAAATATTGGTCTGTGATTGATGCTAATCCCTGCTTCACAATTAAGTTCAAATAATGTGAGATTAGGAGAAAGTTTAACTTTGGAAGGTGTGCAGCACCCTAAAGTCAAGTAATGAATGATAGATTTGGAGAAGGCTTTGGGGATCTAGGAGGCTTCAATTCCAGATTTAGATGTCTCTTTGATAAAGCGGAAACATGAACCAAACTATGTGCTTAGACAGCTCTACACTTCGATACCTACTGTATTATTGTGGTTGTCTTTTTATTTTAGTTCAATACAGACTCTTAAGATTTAGGAGGGAAAATCCATGGAAAGAATCAATATATATTTTTTCCTCTCAAGGATGATTCACATTGCAGTCTCACCCAATTCCTTGATGAGCTTAGAAAATATGTTCCATTGGGGGAAAAATGGTTTTCACTGAGAGTTAATCCCAAGTCTATTAGTGATGGAAATGAGCCTTAGAAGAAATGGAAGAATTTCCCTCTCTGCTTATATCCTGTGTCACCAAAAATAAGCTCTAGCATGGGTCGTCAGGAGGCTCGTGAAATAAGACCTACCCCAAATATAAGCCCCAGTTAAGATCGTCATCCAGGTGGATGCATTGAGTACTGTATTTCCCTGAAAATAAGATCTAACTGGAAAATAAGACCGAATGCATTTTTGGAGCAAAAATTAATATAAGATCCGATCTTATTTTGATGGAAACATGGATAGGCAAGGACTGGATACTTGCAAACTATCCTACAGAAAAAAAATGTAGAATCTCTCTCTCTCTCTCTCTCTTTCTCTCTCTCTCTTTCTCTCTCTCTCTTTCTCTCTCTCTCTTTCTCTTTCTCTCTCTCTCTCCCTCTCTCTCTATCTCTCTGTCTCTCTCTCTCCCTCTCTCTGTGTCTCTCTGTGTGTGTATCAAAAGGGACATTTGAATGAAGAGCCAAAAACTACGTTCTCTTAACATTAGGCAATTCCAAGTCAAGAAAGTAGATTGGTCAAAAATTAATATTATTGTTGTGTTTGATTTAACCTTTCTTTTCATCATATTTAAATCTCCCAGTTCTTTGGTTCTTCCCCTAAGACAAGCTACAAGTAGAACCACACAGGACATATTTCTCCTATAAAAATATGCTTTTCATCATAGATGGATGGATGGATGGATGGATGGATGGATAGATGGATAGATAGATAGATAGATAGATAGATAGATAGATAGATAGATAGATAGATAGATAGATATAGATATAGATATCTTTCTGTAAAAAAACAGTTTTTATTGTCTGCCATCAAAAACTGTTCAAAATATATTTATTTATTTTAATCTTTATCTGTCTATGAAAAAGATGCAAATCTGATTTTATTAATCGCTAAGTTATTGACTGGGCAGACATCAAAGTATTCTGCTTCTACTGAAGTGTACCAAGGATTGCATAAGATAATTTCCCCCCTCTTCTTTGGCATGCTTAGCAACAGACCTATCTCTTTAGTTTGGCTTAATTCAATTTTCAAATGAACGATTTGATTAGAAGGTTCAAAACTACGATCAATTTTCAGAAAGCTGACCTCCAATTCGATAGCAAGAGATAAAATGGATTAATTTGATTCGTATATTGTCCAGTTTCATTTCTCAAAGGCCGTCACTAGCACTGGATTTCACTGACATTCAGATGATTAAGAGGCTTAGACCAGAGATCCTTCCCCCCTCTTCCCTCTATCTTTGTATTTCTAACTTTACTTTTTTTACATTATCAAATCCATATAAAACTTATTTTTTTAAAAAAATCTCCGACTAATGGACTGGGTTAAACAACTCTGCATTAAAGTGGAATATTCAACAATTATTCTGAACACTTTTGAACGTTCAGCAAAAGAAGGAAAGCTTGCAATTTCCTTGGCATTGGGGTTGGGGGTAGGTGAAACATTTTGAATCACAGAACCAGAAAGAAATCTAGGTGACATTATCTCAAGCTCGTCTTCAGTTGAAGACCTACAATTCTAGATGTAATGAAAGCATATCTGACAAGTGGTTGTCTTATCTTCGGCTTTATTATTTCCACCTGAATGAAACTCCACCACCTGCTGAGTTATTTTGCTCTGTTGTTCAACAAAAAACAACTTTCCTGTATAGTTTCACCCATTAGTTTATTGTGGATGGCCAACTTTGCTATCCTAAACGACTTCCAAAATCAGAAAATGGGAGGGGACAAGTACCATAAGCAGCAACATATCCCCCCCCCAAAAAAATCAATACATAAGGAGGGGAAAGCAAAGGGTTGAATGTTATTGAAAAATAGTCATTGCCTAGATCCAACCCAAACTCTAGCATGAGGTCAATAAATGTGTACACATTTCTCATGAATAAGTTGAATAAAGGATTCAACGGTACTCCATTCTGAATGAATACAGAGAATACAGAGAAGATTGCACTGCACTAGGGGTGGGTTTCACATTTTGTTACTACTGGATCACTGCATGTGTGCCCGGCCTTCGGTGCATGCGCTTTGCTCACACACGCCCCGTCCACGCATGTGCCTGGCCTCAAAAATGTGCCTACATAGGATGGCATAGAGCCAAGCAGTGGTGGGTTTCAAAAATTGTTCAACCTTACTCTGTGGGTGCGGCCTACTTTGTGGGAGTGGTTTGCTGCCCATGTGACCGGATGGGAGTGGCTTGCCACCCATGTGACCGGATATGAAGATGCCGACGATACTTGTCAGAACCACCTTAAATTCTCTCACACACAGCACTGGCATGCATAAGAATATGATGTAAACTTGTTTTTTAAAAGGCATCTTTGGTTTTTGTTAAAAAAACTTTAACACACACAATGTTCTGATTGCACCACAAATGCAGTAGTCATCCTTACTTTTCACAGAGGCACTGAGTTTTATAAATACGAGCATGATAGTGTAGAATAATCATACCCAAGGACCAGTGGTGGGTTTCAAAAAAATTTGGAACCTCTTCTGTAGGTGTGGCCTGCTTTCCTGGTCCACTGGTGGAACCTCTTCTAACCAGTTTGGTAGATTTGACGAACCAGTTCTACCGAATAGGTGCGAACTGGTAGGAACCCACCTCTGGAGCCAAGGCAAGTGGGCAGGCCCACCCACAATTTGCACTACTGGTTTGAACTGGCTGAATATCACCTCTGCACTACACCCAAATGAAACTAGTATTGTAAAACAGATGTTTGGATGCCAGAGGTTTTCAAAATCTTGTTTGAACAAAGACTAAACAGGTCCACCTTTGAAATGTACTTTGGAAAGCAAGAAGACCATTTTAAGGGTGAAGGAAACCAAGTGGTTTGCCAACTCATATTTTACCGGTTGCATTCCAGTGAAAGGACTTGATATTGTTCACGCTAAAATGTTATTGTTCCATAACATTTAGCAGTCAGCTTTTAAAATGTATATACAGTAGGCTGTTATAAGCAGTGTAACTTTTATTTACCTTCATTTTCTTATTTCTGTGCTACTTAGAACATTTTCCAAATATCCTTCCTTGAAGCAAAGAATCGATGCTTATCTCTAATGACTCTCCGGAGAGCTACCGTTAAAAACAAGGCAACGAAAGGAAAACTGCACAAGAGCACAGGCCAAGGAGGTCACGGAGGTCAAAGATGGATGGAATGGCATCCAGATGATTCCCACCTGTTTAGATCTCTGCCAATAGGAACCCCATCAAAAGCACAATTTTACCACAATGGGCTCCATCCTTTCACCCGCAATTTACATAATGTCCCAATAGCTGCTAGAGACAAGTTGTTTTGCTACGAAATGCTCAAGAATTGAATACAAAGAGGTGCACATTTGAGAAAATAGTGTGCAAAACAGTCTGCATATTTTGGGAGGTGGAGAAAGAGAATGCAAAGGATAGCTCTATTTTTTTTTCAAAAAAAAAGTTGGTTGTTGAGATTTATTTTTATTAATTTACATGCAGCTTTCTCTTGGAACCCAGCTGGGGACTACATACACATGTTACACAATATTTTTGTACAAAAATTGGTGTATTATGTCCATACAAAGTTATGGAATGGAGAATAAAGTGGAGAATAAGAGGGCTAAGATCATTTGAGACTTCTAGATCCAGACAGACAGACAGACAGACAGACAGACAGACACTAGCCAACCAACCAGGTATCATGGTGGTTGAAAAGGACCAGAAGACAGCAGAGGTGATAGATGTTGCAGTTCAACACCAGGTAGAAGGAATAAGAGAAGCTGGAGAGGTATCATGGTTTGAAGGATTGACTGGAGAGGAGGTGGAAAGTAAAGACCGATGTGAATCCCCTGGTGATAGAAGCATCAGGGACTGTGACTCCCAAGCTGGGAAAGTGGCTCCAACAGAACCCAGGAATGACATCAGAACTCTCTGTCTCCTAGACAGAGTGCAATGCTAGGAACAGCTGAGATCATACACATAACTCCCAAATTCCCAGGCTTCCTACTGTCTGATAGTAATGATGATGGTGGTGGTGGTGGTGGTGGTGGTGGTGGTGGTGGTGGTGGTGGTGGTGATGATGATGATGATGGTTATGATGACAGTGATAACAATGATGATGAGGAGAAGGGAAAGGGGGTGAGGGAAAGGGAGGGAGGGAGGGAGGAAAGAAGAAAGGGAGGAAGGAAGGAAGGAAGGAAGGAGAGGAGGAGGAAGGGTGGGGGAAAGGGAGGGAGGGAAAAGGAAGGAAAGAAGGAAGGAAGAGGGGGCAAAGGAAAAGAAGGGAGGGAGGTAAGAAGGGAAGGGGTGATAAGAGGAGGAAGATGAGGGGGAGAGGGAAAGGAAGGGAAGAAAGAAGGAAGGAAGAAGGGAGGGAGGAAAAAAAGGAAGATGGGAGAAACAGAGAGGAAGGAGGAGGAGTATTTTAGTATGATACAATATAAAATATATCTGGTATTAAATCAGATCTATCAAAGGTTGATTCCTATAACTCCATATGGAGTGGGGTTGGTTAAAACCAACTCTCTCATTTCTCTGTTACATGGCAATTCTTTTCACTCTTCAAGCTTCCTAGAAAAGGAGGGGTCTTTTGCCCAGAATGGGCTGAATGAGTGGGAGGAGAGGGAAGAAAGTTGGAGACAAATCCCCATATCCGGCACATCCCTTCTAAAGTTTAGATTTTTGGCCTTCTGATTTTCTTTTTCCTGATAGATCAGAGCCCTTGAGACAAGGGCAGAGAGGTATATAAAAAAATATAGAGATAAGTATTCAGTCTGTCTCGGAGCTCAAGTAAGTGTTTAAAATTTTGCCAGAATTATGGTGTGTCCCAGACCATGATTAAATTAGATATTGATGAGAGAATCAGGGCTGCCACAGGCAAATGAAGATAGCTGGCAAGGGTAAGGAAATATCAGAATCAGAGAGTTACCAGCTTCCTATAAAAATATCAAAATCCTCTGTAAAAGGTTTAGTAGTCACATATGAGCAGGAACATGCTATAAATGTTCATACCACCAAGCAGGACATTGTCTGTAGTCCAGATAGCTGCTCTTCTAAGCATCTCAGAGAAAGGTGATTTCTTGTGTTTTGAACCTGATTTGTTTTAACTGGTGGGTTAGTAAGGGGTGAATATGACTTCTTCTGGATTCCAAAATTGGCACAGCATCCATTAACCAGGTAAAATGAAGTCTTTGTCAGAGTTTGTTGCAGAAATCAAATCCATTAAGCACACACAGGTAATTGACTCAGCAGTTCTCTTTAGATACATAATAACACATGAAGTAATATACACAATACTAAGAGTGGTTCTTCAGTTTCGGATCAGAGCAGCAGACCAGTTTAGTTTCATTTCTCCGAATAGACTAGTTTCAGTTTCAGAGCTTAGCACAGCTAAGCCGCGCCCAGGCTCCTTACTGTCTCAGCTCTCATTGGCTGACCTTGTTACTAAGCCCTATTCATTGGCTGACCTTGTTACCATGTCTCTGCCAGTCATGAATTCTCTGACAGTCTTCATATCTGCATTTGCACAGGGTAAATTTTAATTGTGGTTATTGATTTCTTTGGGTTTGTGTGATTTTGGTGTGTGGCACACTAATCCAATCCATAACATATTACAGAAAACCAGATAAGTGAGCAGATTTGCTAACCAAATCCAGCATGCATAAGTATGCAGATATTATTTCAGCTGCTTTGGGGAGTTGTATGATAGCATAGATAGGTCCATCAGCATCTTTATATCTACTGTGGTATCAAAAGGGTAAAATACGAACTATGATATCACAACTCAACTTCTGCTCTTTTTCATTGTGTCAACATATACAAGTAGAGAATGAGTGTTTATGGAGATTCTCAGTCATCCAGGACATGGTTGACTCAAAAGTGCTTTTATAAGAGGCAACTGGACTCCGGTTTTCACTTGAGGAAGCTTCAGAAAGCAGACCTCCAATTTGATAGTCTTAGATAAAATGGATTAATTTGATTTGTATGTTGTCCAGTTTCATTTCTCAAAGACCATCACTAGTAGTGGGTTTCACTGACATTCAGACATTTTGCTTCTCATCCAAGAAGCTTCATCAACTCTGGCTGAATCTGGGAAAGGGGGCGAGGGGGAATATAGAAGGATTAGTTCTGACAAGATGTTGGGGAATAGTGGTGGTAGAAGGATCAAATGTCAGGGATCCAAGTAACACCCCCCAACGAAAGAAGACTCGGGGGCTTGAGTTCCCTCAAAGTTCCATTTTATTAGAGATGTCATATTGGCACATCTGGGAAAATGTGAATCTGAAAGTTTCCAGGTTTTCCCCACCCAAATGAAAGTTCAAGTCCCTGCCCAGCACCCACAGGTCCATCATATGGCCCAATCAATGCACCATCTCAACTGGAGATATCTCCCAGTCATACCACTTGAGGTGCTGGGCAAGTTGTCCTTGGCTCTCTGAGAAAGGAATGTTATTTAGACTATATATCGCCAGTGGTGGGATTCAGCCAGTTCGCACCTGTTTGGGAGAACCGGTTGTTAACTTTCTAAGCAGTTCTGAAAACTGGTTGTTGGAAGAAATTTTATTTCGTTTGGTTTACAGGGCCAATCCTATAAGGAAGGCAGGAAGGAAACATTCTGGTGTTGTTTCTAGCCTCATCTTTATTGCCCTGCTTACAGAAACTGCCTCTCCAGTTCACACTTATTACATTATAAAAACTAAGGTGAAGTGCCCATCAACCTGAGTGAAGTTGAGTTGGCTACGCCCTCCCAATCACATGACCACCAAGCCACGTCTACCCAGCTTGTCATTAGGGAAGAGAACCAGCTGTTAAATTATTTGAATCCCACCACTGTATATCTCCCATACTCCATATAACCCCCTTCCCATTTTCCCATGGCATTAATTGTGGCAGGCCTGAAGGCCCAATGAAAAAGATGGCGTCCAGGCCTGACATCATATTTCTTTTCAGTCATCTGGTTGTTAGCCCTCTTTCTGAGAGCTCTTGAGGCCACTTAGGGTTTTATCTTTGCCCTCAGGGTCACCTGAATCAAATAGATGTGAATCTTTTTGGAACTGCTGAGTAAAGTAAGTAAAATCTTTATTACGGTCAAAGACCAGCAATACACATTAGTTTTTGACACTATATTAAAAAATACTAACATTAAAATATAATTAAAAAGTATTGACGTTAAAAGTGGATAATAACATAATGGTCCAAAGATTGTTAAAGGTATGTCCAGATAATTGGTACAAGATGGTACTATACTTCTGTAGCCAATTTTTTTTCCTTATGGACATTGCAGCAGCACAGAACTTTGCCACTGCATACGTGGTAACCCGGTTAGTGTCCTGGAGGAGAAAGCCTAGATAAAAATGGTCTGCCCTCCCTGGCAATCTCTCTGATAAGGGGAGAATATGTGCAGACCTACAAGCTCATTATAGCTCATAGTGTAATAGAACATGTGAATTATCTTCCACTTCTCCTTTACCACATATAGAAACCCGTTCTGCTATAGAATTGCATTGTGGTGTCGTATCCCTTCCTGATAGAATGAATGGAATCTGCATTATGTTGATGTTGTGATTTCTTTGTTAGTATTTTGTCTCCCCCCCGGACATTCTTGGACAAATCCCTGCTACAGACAGTGAAAGAAACAACAACATCATCATCATCAACAACAACAACAACAACAACAATGGGATACAAGTATGAAACGACTTTTTTGTCTGGCTCATTAGGCATCCACCTGCTAACCACCATTCTACCAGGTTTGTAAATGATCTTTTTAGGGTTCCTACTTCAACCCAACCTCTCAAACAAAACAGAACAAGACTTCCTATAAAGTGCCTGGCATATATTTTTGCAACGTTATCTATTAAGGTTAATCAGCTGATAAAAATCAATGCACCCGATCATCTGATTAGCAGAACCAAATTGTAATTAGTTTGCAATTAAGATCATTTGTAAGCATACCTCATGTGTGTAATTCGTAAATTAGTTTTATATAACATGGAACAGCTTGGGATGGCTTGATTTGCTTTCCTCTGCTCGTTTTGAGTTTAAGTGGCTTTTTTTTTTTTTTAATTCCATTCCGGTGTTATTTTTCTTTTCATTTCCAAGAGGTAGAATGGGATATTAAGGAAGTTAACAGGTAAAGATAAAGATTCTCCACGCACATCTGTGCTAGTTGTTCCCGACTCTAGGGGGCGGTGCTCATCTCCATTTCAAAGCCGAAGAGCCAGCATTGTCCGAAGATGTCTCCATGGTCATGTGGCTGACATGACTAAATGCCAAAGGCGCATGGAATGCTGTTACCTTCACGCCAAAAGTGTTTCCTATTTTTCTACTTGCATTTTTACATGCTTTTGAACTGCTAGGTTGGCAGAATCCAGGACAAGTAACAGGAGCTCACTCCATTACATGGCCCTAGGGATTCGAACCGTTGAACTGCCAACCTTTCTGATCGACAAGCTCTGCGTCTTAGCCACTGAGCCACTACATCCCTTAAAGTTAACTTAGTTGATGAAAAAAAGTGGTAGATTACTGAACTGATTCTCGCTCTCCTTGTAGAGTTTATGGGAAATTTAGGGCAGAGAGAGGGAGTGAGAGAGAGCAATCTAATTTAAAGTTTTCACAAATGTCCACATTTTTGTTTCTGTTCTTAGTGCTTCCTGATTTACATGTGTTTCTTTAATTATTAATTATAGTTGCTTTCCTTGAGGCCCTTTTTTAAGATTCTTAGGCATCTTCGTGAGAAACGTTCACTTGAGACCTCCCCTACTTTTCTTTTCATTGCCTCTTCTGTCCATCTATTTCCCCACCTCCATTAATTTTTGTTTATTCAAGTCAACAGCACATCTAAAATACCGAAATGACTCTTGGGATTATATGTTAAAGTATTTTCTCTGGCTGCCTTGGATGAGAAGTTTTGATCCATCTGATTATTTCACATTCTGAATCCGTGGTTTTCACCTAATTAAAAGTAAAAGTATTCCCCGCTTTCCCAAACAATCAGTCACATGGTCCAATCAAAGTGCTGTCCGGTTACTTGGAAACTTTACTCCTCCTCTCTTCAGCCATCTGTGAGAATGTCCTTGGTTCTCAAGAGGGGCAAAATCAATTTACCTTCACTAATGGTTAGCAAATGTGAGCATGCTTATGTAATCCTTAGAGATCTTCTAGTTCCAACTTCTTGGTCAAGCAGGGCATCCTATACTATTTCAGACCAAGTTCTTCTTTTTTTTTTGTCTAAAAGAACTTTTTAATAGAGTTTCTTCATCATGAAGTCCGTAACAAAAAGGTGCAGACACCTACGTAGTTTCTGGAGCAATCCCAGCCACAACATAATTTCAATCAAAGTGGGATATTTAACAACATTGAGCCTTAAGATACATATCCATATTAATGGGGTCAAGTTAATCATGACTGTCTTCAACTGTTTTTAGTAATGTCACAAAAATGAAAGAATTCATACAAACATTGCAGTGGTGGGATTCAGCCTATTCGCACCTATCCGGGAGAACCAGTTGTTAACTTTCTAAGCAGTTCGGAGAACCGGTTGTTGGAAGAAATCTCCTTTTGTTTTTTTCCCACTTTACAGGGCTAATCCTGTAAGGAAGGCAGGAAGGAAACATTCTGGTGTTGTTTCTAGCCTAATCTTTATTGCCCTGCTTACAGAAACTGCCTCTCCAGTTAACCCTTATTACATTGTCACAGCTAAGGTGAAGCGCCCATCGACCTGAGTGATGTTGAGTTGGCCATGCCCACATGGTCACATAATCACCGAGCCATGCCTACCCAGCTGGTCATTAGGGCAGAGAACCGGTTGTTAAATTATTTGAATCCCACCACTGAAACATTGCCAAAACTGTTTCCTGCAAAGCATTTAAATGTACGTTAAGATTGAAGTGTGCCAAATTTAAAGCGTGGTGGAAGATGTCCAGTGATGTGACTTTACTGGGTTCTCAGACCAAAAAGGCTTCACCTCTTCCCCCCCCCCCCAGAACTAAGCAACTTTGAAATGTATGTTTTGTCTTATAGTTCTGTTCTAAGTAGATCCAGCTACAGGCATCCATTTCAAGTGTTTCTACATTGGTATCAGTGGTGGGATTCAGACAGTTTGCACTTATCCAGGAGAACCGGTTGTTAACTTTCTAAGCAGTTCGGAGAACTGGTTGTTGGAAGAAATATTTTGTTTTTTCCCACTTTACAGGGCTAATCCTGTAAGGAAGGCAGGAAGGAAATATTCTGGTGTTGTTTCTAGCCTAATCTTTATTGCCCTGCTTACATAAACTGCCTCTCCAGTTAACCCTTATTACCATTGTAAAAACTAAGGCAAAGTGCCCATCGACCTGAGTGACATTGACTTGGCCACACCCACATGATCACATGACCACTGAGCCCCACCTACCCACCTGGTCATGGCAGAAGGCAGAGAACTGGTTGATAAATTATTTGAATTCCACCACTGATTTGTATAAAATATAAGTGAAAGACTATGTATGGGAACTTTTAACAGGAAAACTAAGGCTGATTTTAAAAGGCCATGCATATGAAGGTCTTATATTTTCTGGCTTTGTTTTAGATGGGAAGAATACTAGTGTACCCCTCACAGCCTCCAATGACTAAGCATGGAGCAGAACAAACTATCAAGCTCTTCTTAAAAACCTCCAGTGTTGGCTCACCCACAAATTCTGGAGGCAAGTTGTTCCACTGATTAATTGTTCTAACTATCAGGACATTTCTGCTTACTTCTAGGTTGGTTCTCTCCTTGATTAGTTTCCATCCATTGCTTCTTGTCCTGCCTTCAGATATTTAGTGACTATCTCAAATATTGGAACACTGATATCATGGTTCCCCTAGTCCTTCTTCTCATTAAACTAGACATACCCAAATTCCCCAACTGTTCTTCGTATGTTTTAGCCTTCATTCCCCTAATCATCTTTATTGTTCTTTTTTGTTGCCAAGTTGATATATGTAGAGTTACCACATATTTCTCTATAATTATCACTTTAGCAGATCATGTTGCAATAAACCACAATCTTCCAAGCTCATCAGATGTTCAAGATGAAAGTCCTATCCCCCCCCCCCCCGACCCAAAGACTCATCAGGAAAATAAATTGTCTCATTTAAGATAGGAAAAGAACAAGATGATATGTGTGAAATTATATATACATGAAGGATGCGGTTGCTAAGATGCTGAGCTTGCCAATGAGAAAAGTTGGTAGTTAGAATTCCTAGCGCCATGTAACAGAGTGAGGTCCTGTTACTTGACCCAGCTTCTGCCAACCTAGCAGTTTGAAAACATGTAAAAATATAAGTAGAAAAATAGGGACCACTTTGGTGGGAAGGTAACAGCGTTCCATGCACCTTCGGCATTTAGTCATGTCAACCACATGACCATGGAGACATCTTTGGACAGCGCTGGCTCTTCAGCACTGAAATGGACTAGAGTCGGGAACAACTAGCACATTTGTGTGATTTAGTCATGTCAACCACATGACCATGGAGACATCTTTGGACAGCGCTGGCTCTTCAGCACTGAAATGGACTAGAGTTGGGAACAACTAGCACATATGTGCAAGGGGAACCTGTACCATTACCTTTATAATTAGAATATAAATGCACCCAAATAAATCCACAAAATACCCTTGCCTAATTGAAAATTCAAATGACAGGCTTTCAACGAAAAGTTCAGTAATGCTGAGTGAAAAATCAATAATGGCTTTATTATATATTTCTTCCTCCAAGCATTGGGCAAACACTCATTTTCCCCATCATAAGATTTTTATATCTTTAACTCTAATGGTAATTCAGTTCTTCTGCCTTTAAGCCATTGTTAACAATAGGGATAAGATGAATAATGAGAGTATGTGGCCCATTTAAAAGATTTGGAAATAGAGAGATCAAAATTCAGGTGCATCTCAGCACATTATGCATTTAAACTTTCCCTCTTTTTTTTTCTTTTAAAAAAAAAGCACCTTAAATGTCAAATTCCAAATAAGTATATGTGTGACATATAAATGGAAAGAGGTCATAAGAATAAATGTAATACACAATATGACATTAACAAATCAGTCAATGGAAAGTCCCATATTTAGAAAATAATTAGCATGTGTTTTACAAAGACATCATTTTCTGCAAACACATGGGTTCTTGGCTATTATCTTTTGTCATTATAGCAACCTATTTCAATTATGCATTACTTTTGGAACATTTGTAATCTGTATAATTTTATTAGCATTGTTGTTTTGGTTGGATTTTTTTTTAATGTTCGTTTGTTTATAAGCACCCTTTTACTGTTTTGCTGTTGTTTGCACTTCAGTGCCAAATTTTCACATGATAGCTGAGAAAGATTCACACCCATCTCCCTTGCTAGAGTCAAGGAAAATTGTAATTAAACTGCATTTTTTTTAAAGGACATCAAATATTAATGATGAGTTGATGAACACATGATGAACACATCTATGTTCATTGAACTCATCCAGTGGACTTTACTACTCTGTATCAAACCAGTTGCTAATATTGTTGTAAACCCGGTATGAGTTGGGATGTTGTGGTTTCACAGCTAGCAAAGAATTGTGTGCTGATTTGATGGAATAAAAGGAGAAAGCAGTCATCAAACAGGAAAGGATAAGATTGGGAGAAACCTGATTCTAATTTGTTGTAGATTATCAGGTAGATAGATGATTGATAGATGATGGGTGATTGATGATGATTGTGATGATGTGGATGGATGGATAGATAGATAGATGATAGAGATAGATAGATAGATAGATAGATAGATAGATAGATAGATAGATAGATAGATAGATAGATAGACAGACAGACAGACAGACAGACAGACAGACAGACAGACAGACATAGATGATAGGTAGGTAGGTAGGTAGGTAGGTAGGTAGTAGGTAGGTAGGTAGGTAGGTAGGTAGGTAGATGATGGATGGTGATGATAGGTAGATAGATAGATAGATGGATGGATGGATGGATGGATGGATTGGATGGTGATTAGATAGATAGATAGATAGATAGATAGATAGATAGATGTAGATAGATAGATAGATAGATAGATAGATAGATAGATAGATAGATAGATAGATAGACAGACAGACAGACAGACAGACAGACAGACAGACAGACAGACATAGATGATAGGTAGGTAGGTAGGTAGGTAGGTAGGTAGGTAGGTAGGTAGGTAGGTAGGTAGTAGGTAGGTAGGTAGGTAGGTAGGTAGATGATGGATGGTGATGATAGGTAGATAGATAGATAGATAGATAGATAGATAGATAGATAGATAGATGGATGGATGGATGGATGGATGGATGGATGGATGGATGGATGGATGGATGGATGGATGGATGGATGGATTGGATGGTGATTAGATAGATAGATAGATAGATAGATAGATAGATAGATAGATAGATAGATAGATAGATAGATAGATAGATAGATAGATGTAGATAGATAGATAGATAGATAGATAGATAGATAGATAGATAGATAGATGTAGATAGATAGATAGATAGATAGATAGATAGATAGATAGATAGATAGATAGATAGGTAGGTAGGTAGGTAGGTAGGTAGGTAGGTAGGTAGGTAGGTAGGTAGGTAAGTGGATGATGGATGGTGATGATAGAGATAGATGATAGATAGATAGATAGATAGATAGATAGATAGATAGATAGATAGATAGATGGATGGATGGATGGATGGATGGATGGATGGATGGATGGATGGATGGATGGATGGATGGATGGAAGACAGACAGACAGACAGCAACCATAAATAAAGGAGAGATGAAAAACGAGAGAGGATCATGATAGAGAGGAAGATAAACTCAAGTTATGGAGAAAGGTGAACAATAATCATTTCTGAAAAATAAATCCAAAAGTTTAAGGATCGACTAAGAAATGATAAGCCCGTCCCATCATGTGTTTCCGCATACTGTAGAGAGAGAAAAGTGCTGTGAGATTAGAGCATCTTTATGTACACATCTATAATCTTAGGAGCTGCACACACAGACTCATGTAAATGTGTTTATGTGTCTCGATTGCTCCCAGCAAACGAGATACATAAATTAAAACTGCCTGGCATCCATCTTCTATGCCTTTAACTTTTTCTCAGGGTTCCCGACACAGAACCTGTCAGCATATAAATAGCAACGCTTGTAATGATCAAAAATTGCTATTTTCTTTAACATAGCAGTAACAATATATCATAATGGCAGAAGCCTATTCCCGCACACTTTCATAATCAAGCATAATGTTCAGTTTTGCCTATTTTCCCTGCTGCAATTGTGGAAACAAACCAATCATTTCTTACAGAACAAGTCATTTTTTAATGTAAACAAGGAGGAAATGTGGGGGTTTTTTTCTTTGCTTTTCTTTTTGGCAAAGCACCACCGTTCTCCTAAATTTACTCCTCCTGGAAAGCTGTGCTTCCTTTATTTAAGGTTGGAGCTCCAAATAACTCTTGGGGTGGGGGTGGAAGTAGAATAATTGATCCTTCTATCTTCCGTGTGAAAGAACAATTGATTTCATAAGCCTCAAGTGGCCACAAATAATGCAGAATTCTGAAAGATTGCTCTGTTGGAATAACCCAAAACGATCACCTCGGTTGTATAACTACTCCTCAAGAAACTCGCAAAGTGCACCACAGGATATGGTATGGTAAATAAGAGGCTGCCACAAAGAAGAGAGGAATCCATCTGTTCTCCAAAGCACCTGAAGACAGAACGAGAAGCAACGGATGGAAATTAATGAAGGAGAGAATCAACCGAGAACAATACCATTGTGTTCTAATCTAGGCTTCTCCAGCAGCACGAAGCCAACTCCTCGTCCTGATAAACCCCTTTTATTTAGTTTACAGTGAATTCCTCTCCAGCGAAGTCTTTCTTCTCCCAGAGTCTTTCAAGATAGTTCACAATTACCGACCTTTATCAGGTTTGGAGAATGGCCAGGCCGATATCTTTCAGATGTCACAATATTTGACAAGAATGCAGGAATGAACTAATTGTCTCCTGCAAACTCCACTCCCCTTTCACTCCTCTTTTATTTCCTCTGGGAGGGGCCATTCATTGTCTACCTGTGGCCTTAGTCCCAAGTCGACCCTTGTTCTTTAGCTGTTCCCTTTGTCTGGCAATTCTGGACAAGTGCACACTGAGAACAGGCTCCAGCTGTTCTTCTGCCTCACTGATGTCCGACCCTGAAGGCAGCTGATAACTGGCATATGGCTCTGGCTGCATCTCTGTCTCCAATGCAGAGCCCTCATCAGAGTCTTCCCCAGACTCCAGGACTGGCCCATGTTCCTCCCCAACATCATCACTGCCCGAATCTGCTGCCAGATTTGCTGGCCGCTGGTGGACCACATATTTCCACCTTGATGGAAATACTCTTTTCCTACAGCTCAGGAGACCTGGAGACTGAGAGTCACCTGCTCCTTAGATGTTCCTTTTATATGGAGATTAGGAAAAAAAAGACATATTCTGCCAATAACTGCTAGGTATGCTGGCTGCTCTGATACTATCTATCTCCAGTGGCTGCTTAAGGACGAACAATCGATAACTGCAGTGCAGGTGGCCAAATTCTGCACAGCAGCACTGGGGATTCATTGCAAACACGTGTCTTCTCCACCATAGTGATGTTATATCACAATTGTGGCAAACCCTTTGCACTGCTTAGTCCTTTCCCTTTTTGCGTTGAACCCACAACGGGCCACACAGTTTATGGATTGCAACTGTAGCATAGTCAGACCATGTATGATTGACAGACTGGATTTTATTATAGACTGGCTGATTGCCCGGGTATTTATTTATAGGGGGAAAATGTCCAGACCAAATGTAATTTCTAATGTTACATTTTCCCCCTTACCAGTGGGAGCCCCCTTGTGGAGTACCGTGAAGCCATTACCATGGCAATTACACTGCGCTGCACAGTAGAAACCATTTTACGGCAGTACAGTAGAAGCCACTTTAAGGCACAACAGGCTGTATCGACAGAACACACACCCTGAAGGGTTTTAGAGGTATCTTACCCACACAGTATTTGTTTCCACAGTGTAAGTCATCTGTGTACAAAGTTTGGTTGAAATTGCTCAAGGCATTCCAGAATTATTCTGGAACATACACACACACAGCTGTTTTTATAGATATCGATTTTAGTTGTTATTTATTATTTTATGCTAGAATTTTTAATTGTACATTTATATCCTGAGTGTCTTTATTTGTTCTGGTCTCTGGTCTAAGGCTGTAATAATACATTTTAAAACATTTAAACCTAGAACTAAAGATAACTTTCCTGAAAGTGAGAACAATTAAATCAGTGGAACAGCTTGCCTCCAAGAAGTTGTGAATGCTCCAACACTGGAAGTCTTTAAGAAGAGCTTGGTTGTCTGACATGGTATAGAGTGTCCTGCTTAAGTGGGTGTGTGGGTGTGGACTAGAAGACCTCCAGGGTCCCTTCCAACTCTGTTATTTTGTTACGTAGTATTGTATAAGCAACTTGCTCTAATAAACATTGGAGGCAATTAGATTATTTCTGCATTCCATCTTTTGGAATAACCAGCATATTGAACAGCTAAGCATAGATTATTAATGCAGAGAAATGTGGGGTTTTTTTTTTTGTTTTTTTTTGCCAAGTACAGTTTAAAACATCAGAGACTCCTGCTAAAGAAGCATAAAACAAACAAACAAACAAAAAAAAAAACCAGGATGGGTCATTCCAAATTGAGGACATTTTGCTTTCAATCACAGCCTGCTTCGTAATTTTGGCATATTATGCTTATTTTTCTTGAAAGGCCAGGAAAGGTGGACTTTGCTTTGGTTTTTTAAAATGTACATTGTGAAAAATAGGGGTACAGAGATCTATTTCTTTCTGCCTGCTACGGTATTCATTGAGCATTGCAATAAAGTTGATTGGCAGACCAAAAGCAAAACAAATAGGAATCAATCGCTTTTGCACAGAAGAGGGAATAGATTTATGAAATTTACCTTTGCATGGGGCAAGGACGGACTACTGAACAGATACAATGAACTCTTGGGTAGCTGTTGACAGCAGAGGAAGAACAGAGTTGGAAGGGACCTCGGAGGTCTTCTAGTCTAACCTCTTGCTCAAGCAGGAAACTCTACACCAGTGATGGCTAACCTTTTTCTTGTTGGGTGCCAAAAATTGGGCCTGCTTTTCGCCCTCCTGCAGCCTTCCCCCACGGAAGCCCTCCGGAAGCCCCCCAGAAGCCAGAAATGGATCATTTCTGAACTTACAGTAGGCCCTTTGTGCTCATTTTTCACCGTCCCCAGGTTCCGGAGGCTTTCCGGAAGCCCCGGTGTAGCAGCAGATTGAGGTTTGGTTTAGCAATCTACTTACAAAAGACCAGGACTCGAGACCACGAAGGTGAGAGAAACAGGTTTATTGATGCATCAAGAGTCCAGTGTGTTTGCACACCAAAATCTGAACTGCCTGGGCTCTGCCCAGGGTGCTACTTTTATGCCGTGTTCCACACTGTGCATTCTCAAGGCGTTTCCATACACGAGACGAACATGACATTTCGAAAAGGAGAAGTTCATTTTGGAATGTTACAAACAAAGAAGTACATAGGAAAAGTACAAAAAGAGAAGTTCTTATAATGTCTTAAGCTATCGGCCGTTTCACCTCTGTTCTATCTTACACCCACGCCTGGCTTCCTGTGCCCCCCCTTCACAGCGTCTTGCCACACTGTTCCCATAATATTTGTAAGACTTAGGAGGAAGTTAGAAGTCAAAGTGGACTAGAGTGAAATGTCAAGCTAATATGAATTTATAGTTTTCAGCCTATTAGGACAACCTAACCTGTCCAGCCATCTGATGGGCTTACCTGTACACCCCCTCCTGCCTCATCGGGAGGCCGAAAACAACTCTTCCGCCCCCCCTGGAAAGCCGAAAATCAGCTGGCCAGTGCACGCATGCACGCTGGAGCTGACAGCTCGCGTGCCGGCAGATATGGCTCTGCGTGTGCCACAGGTTCGCCATCATGGCTCTATATAATATTTGAAAAATGGCTTCCTAGAGTACAGTGGTGGGATTCAAATAATTTAACAACTGGTTCTCTGCCTTAATGATTTCTTTCAACAACTAGTTCACTAAACTTGCTCAGAAAGTTAACAATCGGTTCTCCCAAAGTGGTGCGAACTGGCTGAATCCCACCAGTGCTAGAGTATCTCTTGCTTCTTGTTGTAAAAGAGAAAAGAGTCATGCTGCTAATGGCAGCAAAACCCAGGAAATTGGAAGAGCTTTTCTGACTAATAAGTATTATCCCTGTTAATCAAATGTGTCAGTGGGGAATAACAGAATAACAGAGCTGGAAGGGACTTTGGAGGTCTTCTCCTCCAACCTCCTGCTCAGACAAATGGTTGTCCAATCTCTTCTTAGAAACCTCCAGTGATGGAGTACCTACAACCTCTGGAGGCAAGCTGTTCCACTGGTTAAAAAATTACTGTTGGGAAATGTCTCCTTAGTTCTAGGCTGGTTCTCCCCTTGATTAGTTTTCATCCAGTGTATCCTGTTCTGCCTTTGGAGAATAGATTCCCCTCTTCTTTCTGGCAGCCTATTATTTATTGTACTGTATCTTGAGATGCACTTATGAGGGATTCTTAAGGAATAATTGTACAACTGAAGTGATCGTTTTGGAGAATTCCAATAGAATACTGTTTTAGAATGCTGCAGTTGAGCATTACAAACAATGCACTGGTGACATTAGTTCTGGCCACTTCTAATCAATAGTTCTTTCACATGGAAGATAGAGGGATCAATGATCCTATTTTTCCTCCCAAGAACTCTTCTCTTTTTCCCTCTTCTATGTGACTATCACATAGAAGACACATATTGGGACACTGGTATCATGTCTCCCCTAGTCCTTTTTTTCATTAGACTAGACATACCCACTTCCTGCAACTCCTCTTCATGTGTTTTAGCCTCCAGGAGCTGCAGTGGTGCAGTGGTTAGAGTGCAGTACTGCAGGCTACTTCTGCTGATCACTGGCTGCCAGCAATTTGGCAGATTGAATCTCACCAGGCTCAAGGTTGACTCAGCCTTCCATCCTTCCCAGGTGGGTAAAATGAGGACCTAGATTGTTGGGGTCAATATGCTCACTCTGTAAAACCGCTTAGAGAGGGCTGTAAAAGCACTGTGAAGCGGTATATAAGTCTAAGTGCGATTGCTATTTCCTTCCTTCCTTCCTTCCTTCCTTCCTTCCTTCCTTCCTTCCTTCCTTCCTTCCTTCCTTCCTTCCTTCCTTCCTTTTGGTTAGAATGCAGTATTGCAGGCTGACTGCCCACTGCCAGGAGTGCAATCCTGACTGGCTCAAGGTTGACTCAGCCCTCCATTTCATTTATTTATTTGGTTTGTATGCCGCCCTGTTCCCGAGAGACTCAGGGCGCCATCCTTCTGAGGTCAGTAAAATGAGGATCTAGATTGTTGGGGGCAATATGGTGACTCTGTAAATCACTTAGAGAGGACTGTAAAGCACTGTAAAATATGTCTAAGTGCTATTGCTCCTTCCTTCCTTCCTTCCTTCCTTCCTTCCTTCCTTCCTTCCTTCCTTCCTTCCTTCCTTCCTTCCTTCCTTCCTTCCTTCCTTCCTTGTGGTTAGAATGCAGTATTGCAGGCTTACTCTGCCCACTGCCAGGAGTTCAATCCTGACTGGCTCAAGGTTGACTCAGGCTTCCACCTTTCCGAGGTGGGTAAAATGAGAACCTAGATTGTTGGGGGCAATATGGTGACTCTGTAAATCACTTAGAGAGGACTGTAAAGCACTGTAAAATATGTCTAAGTGCTATTGCTCCTTCCTTCCTTCCTTCCTTCCTTCCTTCCTTCCTTCCTTCCTTCCTTCCTTCCTTCCTTCCTTCCTTGTGGTTAGAATGCAGTATTGCAGGCTTACTCTGCCCACTTCCAGGAGTTCAATCCTGACCGGCTCAAGGTTGACTCAGCCTTCCATCTTTCCGAGGTGGGTAAAATGAGAACCTAGATTGTTGGGGGCAATATGGTGACTCTGTAAACAACTTAGAGAGGGCTATAAAAGCACTATGAAGTGGTATATAAATCTAACTACTAGTACTAGTCACCTAATCATCTTTGTTGCTCTTCTCTGCTTTCTAGAAAGCGCCCCAACTTTTGAAATTCTCAACTTTCCAACAGTTGAGAAACAGGTTCACCATGATCAAGTCTGATAATTTCCCCTTCCTTCGGCAAATCTTTTTTTTTTTTAAATCCTCCTGCTTACAGAACAGCCTGATTGTGATGCATCCGTCATAATATCCCAGACTTTGTAACACAGAGAAGAGTGGTCTAAAAATGCTAAGCATCAGCAATCAATCAATCAGTCAACCAACTGACCAACCAAGCAATCAATCATGCCACAGAATATTTTTTTGGGGGGAAAAAAGAATAGCTGTCTCCTTCTTTTTTAACAGAGCCTGAGAAAAGTGCAGGAAGGGAAGATAAATGAAAACAGGGCAGTTTCCATGAGGGAAAACAATATTTTGAGTAATTTCAATAGCTGAAATGCCTTTAAAATACTAATTAGAACATTGCTGTGATGCAAATCTTCACAGCTAACTTCCTGTTTCCCCAAAGCTTTCCTGGTCTTTCCTTCAATTGTGTCTGAATCAAGGTATTCTAGTTTGACTTCATAGTTGTTGTAATTTATTATTTCCCATTGTGACACTGAAGAAATACATTCAAAAGACGCCAAGGGCAAAATGCAATCAATTTGCACAGTATCACAATTTTTTTTAAAAAAAAAAAAAAACACAGTTTACTGAAATGCGATTTGAGGTGAGACAGTACATATTAATATTTCCAAGATGTGGAAGACTCTTTATGGTTTTTGGACACTCCATTAATCACCTTCCTCAAAAAATGCCTCCCTCTTCTAAGAAAAACAGGGGGGGGAGAAAAATAAAGATTTAGGAACTGTTTAAGTGTTGATTATAGATTGCAGGGTATTTCTATCTTAGCGTTTGCGATTTGGACTTGAAGTACAGATGTGAAGTAGTCTCTGTGGAGCTGTCCCTTCCTTGCTGAGCTTCCAAACAGTCTTTAAGACATAGGCCTTCAGGAAATCATTATGATTTTTAATTTTTATTAAAGTGTATTGTAATGTTGTAGAAAAAACAGGACACGCAAGCCAGCTCTTCAGGGAAGGAATAGTTTATTGCGCAAGTTCAGAGAAAAAGGCCTGAACCCTGAGTGACAGGCAGGAAATCCCTTATATAGTTTATCGCGTTTAGATAAAGCCATCTGTTAGTTTTGGAAACACCCCTCAAGATTTGCCCTTGAGTTACAGCAATATATAGCAGTAGACTTATATACCGCTTCATAGGGCTTTCAGCCCTCTCTAAGCGGTTTACAGAGAGTCAGCATATTGCCCCCAACAATCTGGGTCCTCATTTTACCCACCTCGGAAGGATGGAAGGCTGAGTCAACCCTGAGCCAGTGAGATTTGAACCGCTGAACTGCTGATCTAGCAGTAGCCTGCAGTGCTGCATTTAACCACTGCGCCACCTTGGCTCTCTAATATTGACACAGCAATATTATGTCTACAGGAAGTTATAATACATAGTCAGCTAACGGAGCAGAGTATCTCGTATTTTGAGGAAGTTAAATGTGTCTTCCAGACAGGATTACAGTCAAGCCAACAAATACATTAAAATAGAGTCTTTGCTTCAGCAGTTTTGATGTGCCTCTAACACGTGTCCAACCACACCATGTCCTAAAAGCAAACCTTTGCAATTTCTATATATGAACAGTTAAAGCTTAATATCATGAGACCCTAGTTTGGTTCAGGCTTGAGGCCTACCTTGGTTCAGCCTGCTACCTCAGTAAGATGCAATATGAATAGAAGTATAAGCTAAAACAGATAGAAAAAGAAAAAGGAAAGCTGTAATGAAACAATGGATGGAAACGAACTAAAGAGAGAAGCACTTAGAACTGAGAAATTTCCTAATGGTTAGAGCAATCAACCAACTGAATAGTTTGCTCTAAGACCTTGTGAGTGGTCCATCACTGCAGGCTTTCAAAAAAACACTGGACAGCGATCGGTCAGAAATGGTGTAGAGTCTCCTGCTTGAGTGAGGGGTTGGACTAGAAGACCTCCAAGGTCCCTTCCAACTCTATTATGTTACATTCTCTATAAAGAAAAAAATTTAAAAAGCAGGGAATTATTTGGGGACAATAAAGGTAGACCAACTTGTCCTCAGCAATTATCCTTTTTCTACTTCAATAAAACCTATTTCTTCCAGAAAAAGAAATGGTGTCCCTAGTCCAATTCATGCTCTACATCAGGAGTGTCAAACTCAATTTAATTGAGGGCCACATCGGGGCTGTGGTTGACATCCAGGGGCTGGATGGGCGTGGCTGACTAGGTGGGTGTGGCTGACTAGGTGGGTGTGGCTGACTGGGTGGGCATGGCCAGCTTGATGCCACTCCCCAAACTGCTTGCATGTTTCCTCTTCACACTGGGTAGACTGAGTCGAAGCTGCATTGGGCAGACCAAAGCCAGAATGGCCCAGTGGGCTGGATCAGACCACATCAAGGGCTTTGTGTTTGATACCCCTGCTCTACAAAAAGAGAATGAGAAATACCAATCCTCACCACTACCACACACACACACACACACACACACACAATAGAAAATGGGGGAAAAAAAGATAACATCATTCTTGCTCATCAGACACTGCAACCGATTTGCAACAAGGTGACTTTTTAAGTCACATAACTCTACCAAAGAGTAAAAAGATGAACTAAATTTCACAGTAAAATTCTGAAGTCATACATACAACCAGGCCATCCATGGTCATTGATTTAATAGATTAATCCCGGATACTGTAAATCAAAGGAATGGGAAGGCATAAGTACTTATCTGAGATTGTCATTTTTTTTTTGCACTCAATGGAAGTCATTTCTTTCACTGCCAGATGGAAAACTTGTTCCAATTTGGATGCCGTGCAAGTTTCCAAATACTTTCTGAAGCTTAAAATTAAAAAAAAAGCTGTTTTGATGAAGTTGAAATGAGGAATTGTGCCATTTGGAGAAAATTCTATTACATTGTGGATTATGTTCCTTCACCAATACCAACAACAAGAACAACAAGAACAACAATTACACACAGACATAGACACCCCAGGACAAAACTAGCTACAACCCATTTATTTAGATTTTTAAAAATGTGAGTTTTTATTTTAAGTTCCTCCAGAGATGTCTTGATCTCACAAGGCATATTTAGTCCAAGCCTTTTCCTGGTGGGGTTATTTTATTCACAAAATTTCACACTTGAATATCACTCTGACAAGGTGTCGAGTCTGGCCCTCTGTTGAAATGTGTCAGTGCTGGGGAGGGGGCTGGAGGAAAACTTTCCTTCTGTCACAGGCAGTGACAAAACCAGTAGAATTAAGGCTGTTATACAGCTGCAGAACCATCTTTAAACCAGAGAAGGTAGCTAAGAAGCTCTAAGAATGTATAACTCGGTTAACAAAGTTGGTCTCTAAGTATGTGTGCTAACTACCTTCTGAGGTCAGCTGATAGTTTGAAAAGTGTAGGGTAAAGATAAAGTTTCCCCTCGCACATATGTGCTAGTCGTTCCTGACTCTAGGGGGCGGTGCTCATCTCCGTTTCAAAGCCGAAGACGCAGCGCTGTCCGAAGTCGTCTCTGTGGTCATGTGGCCGGCATGACTAAATGCCGAAGACTCACGGAATGCTGTTCCCTTCCCATCAAAGGTGGTCTCTATTTTTCTATTTGCATTTTTATATGCTTTCAAATTGTTAGGTTGGCAGAAGCTGTGACAAGTAACGGGAGCTCACTCCGTTACGAGGCACTAGGGACTCAAACCGCTGAACTACTGACCATTATGATTGACAAGCTCAAGCGTCTTAGCCACTTAGCCACTGAGCCCCTTTGAAAAGTGTATAGGACATCTATTGTCTTTAGATGGCTATAGATTTCCTTTTCACATCAAATGATACCTATTTGAGATACATTTCAGATATCTGAGTATCTAAGTAGGATGTTAGTGAGTGGGAGAAAGTACCACTTCTTTGGGGGAAAAAAGTTTCATTTTAACAGATTAACACATCAACAAAGTTGGAAGGGACCTTGTAGGTCATCTAGTCCAACCACTTGCCAAAGCAGGAGACCTTACACCATTTCTGACAGATGGCAATCCAGTCTCTTCTTGAAAGCTTCCAGTGATGAAGCACCCACAACTTCCAAAAGCAACTTCTGTTCCATTGGTTGATTGTTCTCACTGTCAGAAAATGTCTCCTTATTTCCAGGTTGAATCTCTCCTTGATCAGTTTCCATCCACTATTCCTTGTCTGGCCTTCAGGTGATTTGGAAAATAGCTTGACTCCTTCCTCTCTGTGGTAACACCCTCAAATATTGGAAGACTGCTATCATGTCTCCCCTGGTCCTGCTCTTCACTAGACCAGCCATGCCCAATTCCTGCAACCGTTCTTTGTATGTTTTAGTCTCCAGTCCCCTCATCATCCTGGTTGCTCTTCTCTGCACTCTTTCTAGAGTCTCAACATCTTTTTTATAGTGTGGTGACCAAAATTGGATACCTTATTCTAGGTGTGATCTTCATAAACCAATTTCATTGTATTTAAGTACAATGACAATAAAGATTATACTTATACATATCACAAAGAATTGCAGCAATGTTAGTAAACCTTTATTTCAAATGTTGATTTTTGTTTCTAGGTTTGCCCATATTACTCTCTGTTCATGAACTGTCCTTGATCTCAGTTTTCTTCCAGGGGCAATTTAGGATGATGGTTATGACTTTAAGATCCACAGGCTATCTGCAGAAAAACCTCGTCCTGAGGATATTTGTCCATCCCACCAGAGCTTCTAGATTTGCACCTTCTATGCCAGGGATGGATTCTGGCTTCTGCTATTGACGGTTTGCTCAGGGATGTGCTACGTGTGCATGCACAGTAGTAAAAAATATTTCTGCACATGTACAGAAGCAAAAAAAGATGGTGGCTCCTATGGCACTACTAATAGAACCAATTCTGGAGCATGGCAGGCTGAGTTACTACCTACTTGACCAAATCGGCCCAAACTGGTAGGAACACACCTCTGCTCTATGCTTCTTAAATATTGCCATTTTGTGCGACCCCAGAAATGTGCTTTTTTCTATTGTGGGCCCTGCTTTATGGAACATCTTCTGCTTTGGCAGACCCCAACCTTCTATCCTTCTAGAGAGCACCTAAAACCTGGATCTCCATCCAGGAATTGGGACAAGAGAATTCTAGAATGAGCAAGTATGTGGGGTACATTGTAATTTTACAAGTAACATTCTAGGATGGGACCAAGAAATATTGTTGCAGAAAATGACAGGCTTTAGACTTCTCAGGATACAGGAAAAGTTTATTTGGTAGCTCGGTTCAGAAAGTTAGCGAAATGGCTAACATTGCAAATTCTGAACAATCTTCATCATCAAAGCAAGCGTTATATATATATATATATATATACTTAGAGTCACAACCCCTGGTATGCCCAAGTATGGGAGGAAGGTCACACTTCCACTCTCTGTCATTAGGCTCGTCACAAGATTCCCAAAAACTTGGGTATGGCTAGCTGATGAGAGCTAAATAGCTTGAAATAGATCTATACTAGTCTCCCTTTATTTATTTATCAGCATAAATATAACATATATATATATATATATATATATATATATATATATATATATATATATATATATATATATATATATGTCTCCCTTTATTTATTTATCAGCACAAATACAACACAAATGTAACAAAGGCAACAGTAAAAATATTGGGTTTCTGTCTGGATGGTCTCTTGGGATGAGCCGATAGACAGAGAAAGGAAACAGTAGGCTTCCTCCCATATTTGGGCATACCAGGGGTTGTGACACTAAATACATACCTATTTCCCTGGCTCAGCTGATAAAGGAGGAGAATCTTGTGGCTTAGTGGTTAACACATCTGCCTAATCTATAATACAGCCCAGGTTTGAATCCCAGTAAGGGTATGGCTAGCTGATGAGAGCTAGGTATGTATTTAGTGTCACAACCCCTGGTATGCCCAAATATGGGAGGAAGCCTACTGTTTCCTTTCTCTGTCTATCGGCTCATCCCAAGAGACCATCCAGACAGAAAGCCATTATTTTTACTGTTGCCTTTGTTACATTTGTGTTGCATTTGTGCTGATAAATAAATAAAGGGAGATATATATATATATATAAAGGGTATGGCTAGCTGATGAGAGCTAAATAGCTTGAAATAGATCTATTCTAGTCTCCCTTTATTTATTTATCAGCACAAATGCAACACACACATACACATACAAACACACACACACATATTTGTTTCAGTGGAAACAAACCTTATTAGTTAAGGACTCAGAGAAAGCTATTAGCAAAAATCTCAATAACCTAGCATGAATCTTCTGACCATTTAAGATTTGTACTTTTATTGAGGCTTAAGGTTAGGCCCCAAATCGGATTGAAGGTGCCTTAACCTATCTGTTCCATTTTCAAAAATCACTAGGCTCTTTGTGCTTCGGACGCAGGTTGTGTGAAGCAGAAAACATCTGATTCAAACTGTCACTTTGATTCAGCAACTCAATCCAGGGATTGAATCAATCCGGAAAACAGAAATCCAGTGGAAAAACCCGAGACAAAGCGGGGAGTTGATTTGACTTGCATCTCAAAAGCAGTAAGAGTCAAATTTGTTTCTGTGCATGGGCAAAAAAACGTCCACCTGATTTTTGGAGTTGTCGGATTCAGATGGATGAACTGAATTAGCTTCCGGGTTCAATCAGGAAAGGCAACTCAATTATTGACGAGATTGTTTGCACGCAGAAGAGCGGTGAGGTGGCCTAGAGGTGGCGCTCTCACCTCACAATCATGAAGCTGTGAGTTCGATCCTTGGTAGAAGCAGATATTTCTCTCTCTGGGCACGATGAGAATATATCTGCTGAACAAAACTCCACATTCGCAACAGGAAGGGCATCTGGCCATTAAATGCTCTGCTAGTTCCATTCAGTCGCCCAGACTCCACCCTGCAAGGGATTATGGGGTCATTAAGTGGTGATGATGATGATTGTTTGGGTGCAGAATCTGACAGGCAAGTGTTCACAAAACCTACCAAGTCTCTTTGGGTGAAACATGAAGATCTTTTTTGAGAAATTGCTAGGTGCAGTTCAACAATTAACAAACAGGAGGGGGAAAAAACACGGCTCAAAAATTTACAAATATTTATTAGAAGTAACATTAGAAGAAGAAAAAGTTAAAGGTTGCATGATAGCATGGGCCAAAAATTTTGGTTACAACATAGATCTAGTGGATTGGGAAAGAATTTGGAACACAAATTATAAACTAACACGATCAGCAGCACTTAAAGAAAATATATACAAAATGTTTTATCGTTAGCATTTATCACCAACAAGATTGGCTAAAATGTACCCAAACCTGAAGCCGACCTGCTGGAAGTGTAAAAAAGTACAAGGGACCTATTATCACATATGGTGGACCTGCCCGGAAACACAAAAATATTGGACAAAAATTTGAAAATGGGTGCAAGAAATTACAGGAGAACAGATAAAATACAAACCCAAAATCTTTCTACTGGGAATAATCAAAGGGAAATATAAAAAGAAAATTAAGTACATATTAACACATCTGCTAACTACAGCTAGAATAGCATTTGCCCAATGCTGGAAACAAAATAATACCCCCTCAGACGAATTAATGATAAAAAAAAACTTTGATTGTGCAGAGATGGACAAATTAACACTGAAATTAAAAGATAAAGAAGAGTTGGAATATTATGAAATTTGGAACAATTGGTACAAATGGCTGCAAAACAAGAATAAAATTAATTAAGCCAAAAAGATATGTATGTATGTATGTGCTGATAAATAAAAACACAAATATAACAAAGGCAACAGTAAAAATATTGGGTTTCTGTCTGGATGGACTCTTGTGACGAGCCTAATGACAGAGAGTGGAAGTGTGACCTTCCTCCCACACTTGGGCATACCAGGGGTTGTGACTTTAAGTATATACCTCCCACCCTGGCTGGCTGATAAAAGGAGTCGTTCTCTGTAGCTCAAATGGTTAACTCCCTGCCTGGGAGGCAATAGAGCACAGGTTCGAATCCCAGTAAGGATATGGCTAGCTGATGAGAGCTAAATAGCTTGAAATAGATCTATACTAGTCTTCCTTTATTTATTTATCAGCACAAATAAAAACACAAATATAACAAAGGCAACAGTAAAAATATTGGGTTTCTGTCTGGATGGACTCTTGTGACGAGCCTAATGACAGAGAGTGGAAGTGTGACCTTCCTCCCACACTTGGGCATACCAGGGGTTGTGACTTTAAATATATACCTATTATATATATATAATTTGTTATATTTATGCTGATAAATAAATAAAAAATATAACAAATGTAACAAACAACAGTAAAAAATATTGGGTTTCTGTCTGGATGGTCTCTTGTGATGAGCCGAAGGACAGAGAATGGAAGTGTGACCTTCCTCCCATATTTGGGCATACCAGGGGTTGTGACTTTATATATATATATATATGTAACTGTGTATGAAGGTGTGTAAATATAGAAGCAAAATATTATATACATGTACAGGTAGGATGACATAACAATGTTGATGTAATGACTGTAAGGTGTTGTAGAAGGGAAAAAATAATAAAAAAATCTGCTTAAAAAAAAATCACGGCTCCATCTTTCCCTGCCATTCAATTTTCTACAATGCAACCATGTAACTAATTTATGTCCCTGAGAGGCAAGAAACTTCAAAGCTTCTGCTATGCCAAGGAAATTGTTTGAAATCCAAAATGGAAACTTTAATTTAGATTGCCTTCGGTATCTTCCTTGGGCTGTAAGGTTTCCAGAGACTTTAGCCAGAAGGATTGAGACGATCAGTGTTGTTTCAACATTTCAACAGCTCTTTGGACAGTCCTAAAATGCAAATTTACCAATGGAGATTAACCAAGCAGTAGGGAAATGTTCCAGAGATGCTGCCAAGGCTGATGGAGATAAGCAATGAACTGCTCACGTCAAACAGACTGCCAGCCAAATTTAGTTTTCTACCCCAGGGTTGTTGTTGTTGGTTTTTTGCTAAATTTATATCGGTGTTTTGATCTCATCAGTCATCTATTCGAGTTAGGTACTGCGGAGGGATATAGATGGAAGAATATCATACATCTGTGCCATATGCTGCACTTTAGAAGGCCATTCTTACCAGAAATGCAATAAATATGGATACATGCATTTTATCTTCATCTCTGCTGGAGGCACGGCAATGCAGTGGTTTGAGTGCAGTACAGCAGGCTAGATGGATAGATGGAAGGATGGATGGATCAGAGGTGGGTTCCTACCAGTTCGCACCTATTCGGTAGAACTGGTTCGTCAAATCTACCGAACCGGTTAGAAGAGGTTCCACCAGTGGACCCGGAAAGCAGGCCACACCTACAGAAGAGGTTCCACATTTTTTTTGAAACCCACCACTGGTCCTTGGATATGATTATTCTACACTATCATGCTCATATTTATAAAACTCAGTGCCTCTGTGAAAGGTAAGGATGACTACTGCGTTTTTGGTGCAATCAGAACATTGCGTGTGTTGAAGTTGTTTTAATGCAAACCAAAGATGCCTTTTAAAAAACAAGTTTACCTCATATTCTTATGCATGCCAGTGCTGTGTGTGAGGTAATTTAAGGTGGTTCTGACAAGTGTCGTCGGCATCTTCATATCCAGTCACATGGGTGGCAAGCCACTCCCATCCGGTCACATGGGCGGCAAGCCACTCCCACTAAGGAGGCCACCTACCCACAGAGTAGATTCGAACAATGGATAGATGTAAAGTAAGAATTGAATTTAGCACATATGTACCATATTCATGGTTTTAAAACACCCAAAGAAAGTTATTTTTTTATGCTCTATTTGAGGTTCTGGATTTTTGGTGACCCTAATCTATTCCATCCCCAAAGCTTACCTAACTGATTGCTCTTAAAGGTTAAAATGCTGAATGCCTGTGAATGCCAGTGCTGTTTAATGACTGGATGATTGCTGTCATAGATTATCTAATTTACTGTTATATACTATTTTATTGTTCAATATATTTGCTACTTAAAATTGCTGTTTGTTTGGCTTTTGAATGCTGGCTAAACTGCTGCTTTCTTGTTTCGAAAAACATAACCCTTGCTTTTTTCTTTTCTTTTTATTTTTTGGTCCTGTTTTCATTATCGTTTGTTTTGCTATTGTGTTCTGGCATTCTAAAGAAAAAGTGACTTTTTTTTAAAAAAAAA